>NW_008666562.1:0-70792 GCF_000695815.1 Acanthisitta chloris | reverse complement strand
AACACAGCACACACAGCCCCAACACAGAACAGACAACAGTTAGCCCCAACACAGCACACACAGCCCAAACACACACAGCCCCAGCACAGAGAGGCACTGTCATCACCACAAATAATTACAGCTGTTTTTAAACGATTTGAACTGCAGCTCAATCCAGACACAGGGTCTGGAAGGATGTGTTTGTAGTGGTGTAGGCAAGAATAAGTACAAGTTCAGTAATGGATAATTCATACACCAATTGCTGCTCAGACTGAGGCTATTTGCTTTCTCAAATGGGATGATGGGTTGCAGGACAAGTCAATAATGAAGGGGAGCACAAGACTCACTCATGAAAATGGTATAAAGCAAGGCCCAGCTTTACCAAACTCACTGTTTCAGCAGGTAATTTTCTGTAACCATAAATATTGGTGACACTGTGACAATAAATCACCAGGGACAGACAGATGCCACAGACCTCTGCAATCAAGGCTATAGAAAACACTATGGAAAATGGCTATTGAGCAGGAAAACCTGCACCCAACAGGATGTTCCCCAGAGCCTCCCACCTACCGATCATAATCCATGACAGAGATAAGCAGACTGACTTGATCCATGTTCTCCGGGGGAATGTCAAAGATTATTGCTTCGTTGTAAGTGGGATTAAGTGTGTTTTTCTTGATGGTGGTTTTCTTCTTTTTCAGCCTTCGCCCATCACAGAGCAAAGACACTTTGACATAGGGATCTGGAGAGAGGAAGAGAAAGGAAAAGACCTGTTTATGGAGGTGTATTTTGTTACCATCACAGTGTAGAACAGCAGCAGCCGAGGATGGACTGGGAGCTCCCAAGGGCCAGAAGGTCCTCAAATGGACCTTTAGAAAAAGAGATGTCTACACCCCAACTGAATCCACCATTCCTCATGCTGATGTGAGTGCTGACATGAGGTTCAGGCACTGCAGAACCAGCACTGCATTGTTATTACAGGAAGGCTGAGCTGGCTTCACTTGGAGTTTCAATTCTCAGACATTTCATAAGGCATCAAGTTCAAAATGAGCAGAAACATTTTCTGCAGAGGTCTGTGTTGTTACTGCCTTTTTGTGCAATGAAATCCGAATACTCTGATGTTGTTCTCTGGAAAAGAAACTGGGTTTTATGATGAAAACCAGAGTTTGTGCACGCTGAATTTTGCAAGTCAGCTCTTTGGAACTGCAAGCACATCAGTCTTCAGCGACTGTGAGCCTCACATTTGAGTACTGACCAGAGTACAGAGGAATGCACATTCCACTGGGATGGATCCAGGTGGCCCATTCCTCATCTTGGGATAAAGTGGCTGATTCTGGCTCTACTGGGATGGATCCAGGTGGCCCATTCCTAATCTTGGGATGAAGTGGCTGATTCTGGCTCTGGGGGATGCCTGATGGAAAACTCCCTACTCACACTGAACTGCTGGGGTCAGTACCTGCAACAGGTCTGAAGTGTCCAACCCAAGAGATGGATCAGAGCTCTGGCCCTGCAAACCCTTCAGTGGAGTGGGAAACTTCTGGCAGTGTCCATGAATTGTATATTCCTGTATATAGCCACCTCCCCTGGGAATGGGTTTAAAATATAATTCTACTTTTTAAATCTTGATCACACTTTAAAACATGGACAAAGCTTTGCCAGGTGGTTCTGTGATGGTACAGCTTTGGCATTGAGGGACATATGTCCACTATACATTGAAGATAGTGTGAAGGAGGAGGAAGAATCAAAGAATCATAGAATTTAGGGGTTGGAATGGACCTTACAGATCATCCAGCCCCAACCCCTGCCCTGGCTCCTCACTAGATCAGGTTGCTCAAGGCTCATCCAGCCTGGCCTTGAACACCACCAGGGTTGAGGCAGCCACCACATCCCTGGGCAACCTGTGCCAGTGTCTCACCACCCTCAAAGGGAAAAACTTTTTTCTCACATCCAACCTAGATTTTCCCTCCTTTAGTCTGAACCCATTACCCCTTGTCCTGTCACTGCAGTTTCTAACACAGAGTCCCTCTCCAGCTCCTTGTAAACCCTTCAGACAGAAGATGTGGATGCAACAAGATCCTCCTCAGCCATTGAGCACCCACCTGAGTAACCAGTGATGTCCATAGCCTTGAGATTCCTGCATTTAATGACTGTTAAGGTGAGGCGACCTGCAGTTGGCAAATAACAAAGGGAAAACATGATCTCGCCCAGGTCCACGCTTTCCTTCAACAAAACAGAGAACAGATGATGTTGGACACGTGCAAAAAACAGCCAGGCTCCCTCCTCCCTCCCCCACAATGTTATCTCCATTCTGCCACTTGAACTGAAGGACACTGAGTGCTTCCAGTGTACCCCAACATTGCTTGGCTGACAATGAATATAGGGATCAGGAAAAGTATGTTACAGCTTCACATCATAGCTAAGGACAATCTTCCACTGCCTCTGTGGGGTATGTTCTTCCTATGACAACCTCACAGCTAATGCACTTCTGCTCCACTGCTCCCACAGAAGGGATGAGATATCTCACACCAAATCAATGCCAGTCAGGAAATTATACTCATCTCAAGTTTTGTTTGAATGCACAGTATAGATCTCATAGGGCCAAATGTGCAGCAGTAACACCTGTTTACTCTAGTGGAGGAACCTGATACAAACACAATGAGAGGAAAGGTGAGACCCTGACTCACAGTGGTGCTGTGTTCTCTGGTTGTGTACTGCAACCAACCCCATGAGAAACTTTCTAGCACAGCCAGTGCCACCAGTTCACAGCATTACAGTGGTTTGGGTTGGAAGAGACTTCCCAGACAACCTGGATCCAACCCCTTGCCAGGGATGAAGTCAGTCGTAGAGGTTTATGGACTTTGACAGTGTCCAACCTTTCAGCAGAAAATGAAGATGTCTTTGAGTAACACAGAGGTTTTCTCTGAAGTTGAGCATGAGTTTCTGGATAGTTTCTAACTGGGGGGTCATAGCTTTAATCCAGAAGACAACCACGAAGGGCCCAGTTTAGTGGCAACTGAGCTTCAAGTTTGTGACAAGTTTACTGCTGTTTGGACCACCAACCCCTCTGAGATACCTCCAAGGTGCCAACACAGTGTGGGGCTGTCTGTGTGTGTGACTAAATGGTGAATTAACCAGCAGATGGCACTCAGAAACGTTTGGTAGCTTTGGATTACACAGAGGACAACACAATTTAATCTTTCAGTGCCCAATCAAATAACTTTTACACATCAATCTTAGCACTTCTTGCCCATGCAGCTTTATTGACTACACCTCCTGAAAACTCTTTCCATCATTGCCTTGCCCATGGGAATTCAGGACAAAATAGACAAACCAAATGTCTTGTTCAATCTAGAAAGCAAAAAGTCAGCAGAAAGATTTCCAAACACCTTCTAAAAATGGGTTTAAAAAAATGCCTTATTTTCTACATACAGATCCCACATCTGTAGAGCAACCAACCAGTTTATTTTCAGAAACAGTGTGTTTGATTCCTTTCAATGTGATATAATGATCTGCTGAAAAGAAATTGTAGCTATTAGTAGGAGAGTGATGGAACTAGAAAGACAAGTAAATGCACTTAAAGTTTTGCTAACGGTTGGGGGAATAGATCTTGTTGATTGATGAGATTTTTTGCCAAATTAATTCCTGCTCATTCTCAGGTAAGGCAAAGATTAAATCCTTATTCCACTTAGATGTGCAGAATACTAATGAATATTACATACAATTTTGATTTTGGGCTGGGTCTGCACTTTCATGTGTTCTTTGTTCCTAGTTGGTTTGGGATGGATGAGATCAGGAGCCTTGGGCACCAATGTCAGGAGAGAGCAGCCCTATGTGAGACAGTGAGAACACCCTCTGGACACCAACTCATCATCTAACCCTCTCCTTGCACTGAGAGGATCTGTTCAGGGGATAAAATGAACATAAATTGTTCTTTGACCTCACTCTATCAGGTCAAGAGATTTTTTCTCCGCAACCATAAATACAAGAGTGCAAAACATGTCCAGTGGGTACATTATTTTCTTGCAGATTATAGACATTGGGATATTTCCAAAATTTATATCACTACCTTTTAGGAAATAATGGCAGCTCTGAATCAATAACCTCTGCAGACTTGAAACCAAAAATGTTTCACTAATTCACAAGCTGTACAGTCATTAATTAAGTAGTTGAGTGCTGGCTATTTGACTAGCCTAGATCATTGCTTAAGTGTGTTCCTATCCTCTTAGCCACACAGTTGAGCTAATGCATTATTAGTCACCCAGAGCTTTCTTTGGGTTTTATGAAAACTGTATTTACCCTTCTCAATTTTGATTAAACAGAAACGTCCTTGGGTGTGCTACAGCTGGCTGAGATGTACCAATATCAGCCTATTCCTAAAGAATGGCACAGAGGGAATGAGGGGATGGAGCCAAATGCAGTGCTTGAGTTTCTGTGGGAGCTCTGCAAGGCTGTTCCACAATGTGCCTTGGGCATGATGCTCCTCTCACACATCCTTGGGAGACACCCTTCTGTTGGTGTATCTCCACCCATTTTTGCAGGGTTCAATCAGTTTCTTTACCTAGGAAAACATCCACTACTTTTTACAGAACCAATGGGTAGAATCCTCCAAAAGGCAGCAGCACATCTGATGCACCTTGTTCCTCTCCCAGCAGCCCTTTGGCAGGTGAAGGGATGTGCCTGGTGCCTGCCTCCCTCTTTGCCAGCATTTTTCCTTTCATTACCATCCATCAATCATAATAGAACTTGGCTATTTGCAGACTGAAAGCCAAGAGCTGTGAGCTCCCTGCTAACTAACACTGTTGGCTTTCCTCCTGGTTGATCCTCTGCCTCCCTCCCACCTCACTTCCAGGCAAGATGCTCAAAAGGCAACACAGCAGCAGCTCCCAGCACTGCTGTGGGGTGCCTGGCAGGCATCACATCCATCTCTGTGTCCTTAGACTGGCAGGGCAGAAGCTCTCTGTGCCCTACCAGGACAGGTTTAGCCTCAGAGATGCCTTCCAGGGCTGACACACTGTGTCCTGAGCACAGAGTCCTCGCTGGGACACAGAGCTGTGCATGTGTTGGCCTTCACAGCTCTGTTAGAAAGTTCTGAGCACACTACAATGAAAGAACAAGCACTGAGAGCAGTGCCCAATGGCTTTGACTGGTGGAGGAGACAGTACTGAGAAAAAAACCTGCCAAGTGACAAAGCAAATGTTTTCTGATACTGCTGACCACGACGCAATAAATATTTAAGTTTGACAGTTCCCTCCCCAGCACAGAAAGGAGGAGAGCAAAGGCATGAGATGAGCTATGAAGGGAAACACAGAAGAGATTTTTGTAAGCCATGGGGTCCTGCCAATCACCAGGAAAGAAGTGACAGGGCCCACGCTTTCAGCCACAGGGGTGAGGATGCCTCATATTTCAGTCTCAGAAATAACAACGTGAAATGACAGAGACAACAACTGACTTGGTGTCCAACTGCAGAGCAGCTCAATTGTTCGTTTGCCCTCAGAACCAGCCAGGTCCTCCTGGGAGGGCAGTGGAGGAGCAGACAGCTATTATGGAGAGGTTAATGTCATTGCACTCCGCGATCAATGTGAGGAGGTGGTTTCTCCTGCCAGCTCCCTGCGACATGGAAGGGGCTGATCTGACACTTGGCTTCTCTTTCAGACAGAAGAGAACTACTAAAAGAGAACTACTAAAACAGAACTATACTAAAACACCCACACCCAGCTCTGGAAGAGTTGCCAGCAGCACATCCTCTGAGTACAGCAATACTCAGTGCCTCTGATGGGTTGGTACTGGCCCTCCAGAGCTATTTCTTACTGTTATCATGTGCACATGGCATCAACAGTGCTGCAGGTGCCCAGGGCTAAAGGGACCATCTAGAAGGAGGCAATAAATCAGCTGGTAGTCATGCAGGACTTATGCCTTTAGGCAATCCAGCCAGAAGAGAAGCCCAACCCATCCTGCCCTGGAGCTGCTCAGCACACAGAACCACATCATGGCACAGCACTGCAAACACTGCCAGGGCAGGGATGACCCTCCCCAGCCAACACTCAACTCACCGTTGTGGCATACTGAATGTCCTTCCAGATAGAAGTCTCCCGGGAAAGATCTGAGTCCTCAAACAGGTTCTCCAAGATAACTTCACCGATCATGTCGTGCCTGGAGAACCTGTCGAAGTCGAAGACGCTCAGGTGGAGCTTCCTACTCGCCAGCTCCTCATGGGGCACAGGGAAGTGGAAGGACTCATCAAAGGTGGGATTCAGAGTCTTCCTGTGGACTCGTGTCTGGAACTTGCGCTTGCGGTCGGGCAGGAGGTAGATCTTCACGTAGGGATCTGAGCTGCCGCAGAAGTCTTTGGCTGGCAAGTCAAAAGCCCTGAGAATCCGGACAGTCAGCGTCTCGTTTTCGTAGTCGTACTTAAGAGTGAAGTTAATTTTCCCACAGGTTTTTTCTGCCTCTTTTTTGAGGTCCTCGTTGTCGACGGTTTTCTGTTTATAGAGTTCAGGTTTAATGCGGCCGATGCTGGTCGGCTGCTCGGCCACGGCCGGAGAGTCCATGCCATAGTCCATGCTGGACACGTGCATCTGCCGAGGAAGGTGCCTCTTGAAGGAGATGTGCCTGCAGGAGGGAAGCACAACAGCTGAGTGGTTTGCCAAGGACATATCTCTGCTATTTTTGAGTCCTGGACTACTAAGCTTGGAAAGCAGGAGAGCACAGGAATGAGTGCAATAAGGTGCTCCTGACCTCTGCCACGTATCTCATGTGTATAACCACATGTCATAGAATCATAGAATCATAGAATCAACCTGGTTGGAAGAGACCTCAGAGATCATCGAGTCCAACCCTACTGTGGTCACTAGCCCATGGCACTAAGTGCCACATCCAGTCTCAGCTTGAAAACCTCCAGGGATGGTGAATCCACCACCTCCCTGGGCAGCACATTCCAATGCCTGAGCACTCTCTCCAGAAAAAATCTCTTCCTAATCTCCAACCTAACCCTCCCCTGGCAGAGCTTGAGTCTGTGCCCTCTTGTCCTGCTGCTGGTTGCCTGGGAGAAGAGACCAACCCCCCCCTGACTCCAACCTCCTCTCAGGGAGTTGCAGAGGGTGAGAAGGTCTCCCCTGAGCCTCCTCTTCTCCAGGCTGAACCCCCCCAGCTCCCTCAGCCTCTCCTCATGGCACTTGTGCTCCAGTCCCTTCACCAGCCTCGTTGCTCTTCTATCTTATGGAAGTGAAGACTGAGGGGATCACCTCCAAACACCTTGAAGGAACTGGTCAGGCAAGTTGCCTAATTTCCAAAGTATTTGCAGCAAGTAGTATTTTTTTTGCCTGTTATACAAGTCACAGCCCACAGCTGAACAGATGAGCCTCAGCAACTCCTGAACCAAACCATAGACAACCTAGTGTGAAGACTTTTCCCACCATCAGTCCTTACACTTCCAAGATACTGGCACTAAGTTCTCTGAGGCAAAAAAACACTGTTTTGTTGGGGTTTTTTTTTGGTGAGAGAATCAGCTCAGAAAGTGAGGTTTTATCCAAAGAACATAAAATGGTTTGGGTAGGAAGGAACAGTAAAGCTCATCTCATTCCACCCTCTGCCATGGGCAGGGACACCTTCTACTAGCCCAGGTTGCTCCAAGCCCTGTCCTGCTTGGCTTTGCTGGGTTTTGCTGCTTCTAGACCTTTCCAACAGACTCATCAGAAACTGATAGATAATGGTTGACAGGGAGGAAGGCACAGCCTCATCAGGAAGAATCTCTTGCCTTGAGCTCCCCTTCAGCACAAGGGAAGCTATATGTAAGCAAAGCTTTATCTAAGCAAAGCATAAAAGCTTTCTGTGGACTCACAGCATTATTTCAGATTGTCTGCTGTTTACAAGAGCAGTTTATGGAGTTATTTAACCAAACTAAGAACTTGAACAGCCAGTGCATTAGCTTTAGGCAATATGTGGTGCTCAGAGACCTTAGTCTCCTTGGCAGGTTCCTCAGAGGCATTTTGGCCAGGGTTAGGCTGGGCTGGAAATCAGAGAAACCTGCCAAGGAGAAAGTGGGTTTGAAACCTGCCCACGTACAGCCAAGTCCCACTTTGTTTGTCCTAATTCAGACAGACTGAGGTGGGTTTTTTTTTCCTCCTCTGTTGGAAAGGTGTAATAAAACCAGAATGAGAGTGTGCGTGCAGAGAGGGAATCAGCTGTCGAAAAAGCAGCACGGATAAACAAAAGAGTGAGTGCTACAATTGCAGGTGGCACCAGGTGGATTTAACTCCAGCTTCTTCAAACAGAAGGCTGAGATTGCTGCCTCACTAAGTCTGCAAAACTGCAGCCAATTTTCTGAGCAATGTCTGTTTTCACAGTCTCACTCCCGTGCACATCACGGCACGGCCAGAGAAGCAAACACAAGTGCTGGGGCAGAGCCAGGACCCTGTGATCACCCCTTCCTGTCCCCGTTTCACCGCCTTCTGTGTCGAGGAAGGCTGCTGCTGTATTTCACAGAATCACAGACTTACAGGCTGCTTTGGCTTGGAAGGGACCTTAGAGATAGAACCATAGAATCATAGAATCAACCTGGTTGGAACAGACCTCCAAGATCATCGAGTCCAACCATACTGTGGTCACTAGACCATGGCACTAACTGCTACATCCAGTCTCAGCTTGAAAACCTCCAGGGATGGTGAATCCACCACCTCCCTGGGCAGCACATTCCAATGCCTGAGCACTCTCTCCCTAAAAATCTCTTCCTAATCTCCAAGCTAACCCTCCCCTGGCAGAGCTTGAGTCTGTGCCCTCTTGTCCTGCTGCTGGTTGGCTGGGAGAAGAGACAAACCCCCACCTGACTGCAACCTCCTGTCAGGGAGTTGCAGAGGGTGAGAAGGTCTCCCCTGAGCCTCCTCTTCTCCAGGCTAAACAATCCCAGTCCAGTCCCACCCCACTGCCATGAGCAGGAACACCTCCCACCAGCCTGGGTTGCTCCAAGCCCCATCCAACCTGGCCATGAACACTTCCATGAAGCAGCCACAGCTTCTTTGGGCAACCTGTGCCAGTGCCTCACCACCCTCCAAGGAGTAAAGAGCTCCTTCCAACATCTATTCTAAATCTCTGCTCAGCATTCATGCCAAGAAGGTGTCCCAAGTTTCATACAGCCTTACCCTGACTCCCTGAGGTTGGTGCTGCTGTCTGTGTCCCTGGGTGAGACCGAGTCAGGCACTGAGCACAGCACTGGATGCAGCTGGTTCTGAGCTTGTGCAGTGAGCAACATGTCAATTCTGCTGAGCTAATTGTTTCTGCTAGGAGCCACAACAGCAAGGGAGAGCCAAAAGGTCTAATTCTGTCTGACAGCGTACATCATTGATACTTCAGCCTGCCTCTCATGGTGGAACAAAATTAAAGTGGCCAAAGCACACAGATGACTTGACACAATGAGGTCAAGTCACAGTAATAGGGCTTGAATCCCTGATTTTTTAAAAGGGCCCACGGTAAGCCAGCCTTAACACATTAATTGGTTAATGGCCAATCATTTGGACAGTAATCCAGCATGTAGGTGCTTTCTTTAGCCTCCCTGATGGTATCTGAACCTCTAGCTCCATTCTACAGTCCTCCCACCTGGCCAGCTGCTCACAGCAAAGTGTCCCTGCTGAGCACCCCAGCCCTGCCAAGTAGAATCATAGAATCATCTGAGCTGGAAGGGAGCCACAGGGATCATTTAGTCCAACTCCTGGCCCTAAAATCCCAGCATGTGTTGGCCAAACTCTCTGGCAGGCTTGGGGCTGTGACCACTGCCCTGGGAATCACTTTTCCTGTGCCACGTGCTCTAGAATGACCCTGCTTGAGCAGGGAGGTGGGACCAGATGACCCACTGTGATCCCTTCCAACCTGACTCATTGTGAGAGCTTAACTGTGATCCCTTCCAACCTGACTGATTGTGAGAGCCTGTTCCAGTGCCCAAACACTCTCTGGGGAAAGAATATTTTCCTAATATCCAGCCTAAATCTCCCCTGGGACAGCTCCATGCTCTTCCCTCAGGTCCTGTCACTGGTCACCAGATCAGAGATTGGTGCTGGCTCTCCACTGTCCCTCATGAGAAGCTGCAGACTCTGGTGAGGTCTGATCTGTTTCTTCTCCTCTAGGCTGAGTACTGTGTCCCTGCCAAGCAGCCCAAGTCTCACCTGGTGGAAGACGCTGGTTCCGTCGTCTGCCTCTGGATCCGCGTGCGCCGCATGATGTGATCCTTCATGGACATCTGGACCTCTGCAGGGATATCTGGGGATGTGTGACTGATCTTCACTGCTGCCTCCAGGAAGCTTATGGCCCCTGTGTCCTTGAGCTTGTCTGCCATGTTCTCCTTGTTGCAGCCTGCTCCTCTCTGCAGGATTGCCAGGTTAGAAGAAATGGATTTGTTCCTCCAGGGAACCCAGCACAGCTTCCAAAAGAGGAACAGAAACACTGCCACCAGGGCCAGTCCACACACAATAACTATCACTGCAAGGAGACTGACAGAGAGCTCTGCAGGGAGAGAAGGCAACAGCAAGAGGGAGCGAGGGGAAAAGAGAAAAGAAAAGAAAAGAAAGATGGTGAAAAAACCATAAGAAAAGGGAAAACATGGTCCAATCTCACTTATATCACAACTAGTGGAGAGGTCTTAGCAGGTTCTTCAAGCAAGAGTCAAACCCAAGTGAACGTGTCTCGGGAGAAATGTGTGTCTCCATATGGCCATGATGCTTAAACTGGCTATAAAATATCATCCTTGGTTTGTTTTGTGTCATCAGCAAACTGCTCAGGCTGAAATCAAGAAGAATTATACCATTGCATGATAGAAACAAGCTCCAGTGCTGTACAAGCAGAAAGTGCCTCTTTGCTCCATGCCACAGCTGTTCAAGCACTATACTGAGAAAATCCATCTACCACAATCCTGGAAGGAGATTGTTGTACTATCAACTCCCACATCTTGTCCAGATGTGCCCATAGGGAATAAGAAGTAAATACCAACACCCAAAAAAAAAATTAAAATAATCACAAGCTGCTGATGCAGAGAAGCCAAACATAGAAGGAGCCTGTACAGAAAGTACTATACAGTCCTCCTTGTTCTGAATAGCACAGAAGTTGTGTGTGTGCTCTCACTCTCTGAGTCACTTTTACCTCATGTGCTGTGTATTTCAGCATTTCAGTCTTTTTCTGGAGAGGAAAAAGCTTCCATATGTATGGCTGAAGGATCAGGAAAGCAAGAAGATATATATATATATATGTGTGTGTATATATATATAAATACATACATGATCTAGGCTGTGAAATGATTCACAGCACTTCAAAAAGAGAAACCATTGGTTATTTTTACTTCCTTCTCAGCCAAATGAAAATTCTGAGGGTTCAGGATCACAAGGAGTACCATGATGGAGCTTTTGCTCTGGAGGTGAGGCTGCAGTGCCAGAAATCTGGGCAATTCCTTTGCAGATTGCTCTGAGTTCACAGACAATTCTCTATTTGTAGTGATCAGCAAAACCTTAAACAACCTGAAAGTAAGGCAGGGCAGAAAGACAGGCAGAATCAAACACTCCAAAAGTTTATACAGCACAACCATTACCTCTGACTTGCCTTATTTATGCCTATTCTTGGATCATAAATGTTTTGCATCAGCACTTTTCACTCTCTTCCTGAGCCCTGAGGAATGGGGCTGGTGCCTCTGCCCTGCTGAGCCAGAACTTCCCTCTGTGCTGCATCACAGCTGCTATAAATGTGATTCCTGACATGTGATTTACCTTAAATAAGAGCCATAAAACACCTTCTGTTCCCTTTGGTTGTATAGTCTAGTCTTGTACAGCCTTGATAAAGCATTTAATCATAGAATGATTTGGGTTGGAAGAGACTTTGAAGATCATCTAGTTCCACCCTTCCACCATGGAATAGAACACCTTCCACTAGATCAGGTTGCTCAAAGCTCCATCCAACCTGGCCTTGATGTTTAAGGCTAAGAAAAATCTAGGAAACATGAGGCAAGTCTAATGTTTTATCTTGACTAAGTAGCTCAGTTGAAAGATCAGTGACATAAACCACCCCACAAATAAACCAAACAGCAAAGCTTCCACCCAGCACTGATGAACCATAACAGCAAAGTGTTCAGGAACATGTTAGCATCACCAGACTTTGCTCACATGTTCTCTGGGAGTCCAGCAGCTACTGCATATTTAGAATGATCCCATCAGTGCTCATAAGTGAAACCTCAGAGCAGCATCAGTCCCAAAATGTGACACCTACAGCCTAACAAGTCAGTTCTGCTGAGTGCCTGGGAAACCATCTGTTGGTTCTGATATCCCAGGGGGAATTCACTGGTTTCTCACAAAATTACTGAGCTTAGCAAATTCACCCAGAGCCCGAGGCAAAGCTGCCCTCAGGTTCTTTGACTCAGAGGGAAGGGCTGGAAGGTACAGATGGGAAGAAGAAATGTCATCCAGAGGTTTTTTTTTTGCAACTTCTCTTTCCTTTCCCAGTTTTCTCTACAGATCACACGGCACAGATTTATTTTCTGCTGTAACTCCAAGGTGGAAACACAGAACACTGCAGGGGTGAATAAACAGCTCCCATCTTATTCATTAATAAATAAGGTTGCACAGGTCAGAGGCAGAACTTCCTCAGAGGCTTGGTTAAATGTATTTTCACCAAAGCTGAGAGCTCAGAGCTACCACTTCCCTATCCTCTGAGCTGAATCTTGGAATTATGCCCAGGAAACTCAGTGTCAAATACTTTCATAAGGCAACTCAAGAACCTGGACTTTGTGCAAATACATCTGTGTTGGTACAAAGGAAATCATTACAGTGCAGAATCTCTCCCTGCTGGGAATTGCTACGTGACAGAGAAGTTTCTGCTAAGATATTCCTCCCATTCCAGGGAGCTCTATGGGCTGTGTGGCTCTGTCAGCATAGCAGGCTCATTAATGGGAACCATCAGAAACAATCAGTTACCCCATCAGAAAACCTGTTGCCAGCCTGAGAAAGATCTTGGTTCCAGTCACTTCTTGCAGAGCTGGAATTCATAATGTATCTGCCAGGATTCACAGATACTTTTATGCATGACCTCCTACTCCTTCCTGACAGCTGACATAAAGCACGAGGAGAAGAGATCAGGATTTTACAGACAGTTTTTAAGCATCTGCCTAGTTAGAATATTGGGTTGTTTGAGGATGACATTGAATTCCCCAAGACTTTTTCATGACTTATTAAACTTAAATATCAATTGGACAGAGTTGACCTTCATTGATTTAATGAGTTTCCCTTATGAATTCCAAAATACCAGTTACTTTCTAAAAAAAAAAAAAAAAAGCTAGTGTTCAAAATGTTAGGCTTTAAATGTCCTTTCACTTAAAGGAAACTGTAAAAACAAGACAATTCCTCAGCTAACAGAAATTGCCCTGGGGCTAAGGTTTACTTGGGTATTCCTGGCTCAGGTGGAGGTAAGGACAGTTCCACCACAGACAGAACAGGCCAAAAGGACATCTCAGCCCAGAGGAAGAATGAGCTCCTTGGTTGGTATTATCCAACCCTGGGCAAGGTTTGGATCCAAGAGGTCCTGAGCAGGGGGGAAAGAGGGATGTGTTTGCATCCAGCAGTGAGGAAAGACTTTGTCTAATGCAGGAACAGTTCAGCCCTGAATTTCTCACAGCAAGGGACAGAATCACATTATCACCCTGAGAATTGTCCCACCTGAGGAAAAATGTGACAAGAACTATGGTTTTATTCTGTTCTCCTCTAAAAAAAAATTAACAGTGAGCTACTTGTCACTTGGTTATCTGGTAAGTGGTGTGGTAGAAGTGCAGAGCAGTTCCATTCAACCTCACCCTGCTCCTAGCAAACTCAGTGCTGGTCCCTCATCCTCACCCAGTTCCCCTGGGAGACACAGGAGAAAATCTCATGTTGGAAAATGAGGTTTAGTACAACTTGTAATTGAAAAGATAAAGCTTCAAAGAAGGAGGTGGCAAACACAAATTAACATGGCTATTTTCCAATCTCTCTTCCCCCTGGGAACAAGCTCAGCTTCCCAAAGGAACCCTCAGCTGGAAACTGCTCCTGGCTACAGAACAGCAGTGCCAAAGCTCTGACTAACGAGGAGGGAGGGGAGAACGAGCAGCACAAAAGATACAGACATGGGCATCTACCTGCATGAGCTGAAACGTTCAGGATAAGTCACTGAGCTGTTATTGATGCATTTATTATATAACACTTGTTGCCAAAACACCACGGAGAAGACCTGAAGCTCTCAGCAAGCAACAGCGATGCCCAGTTCACAAAGGATCAGCATCACTCACAATCGATCTAATTTCTCCTTTGACTTGACTCTCTGATTTGTGGGTTTTATTGGTTTGATAACACCTAAACCCTTTGCTATGGAATCATACCACAAAGCTCACAGAAATGGCTCAAAACTGTAAAATTTCCAAGAAGGTCACTACCTTCTACAGCCTTTGAACCAAAGACAAACAACCCAGGGCAGGACAAAGAGACAGTGAAGCTTTAAACCTGTGAAGCTTAAAGCAAAGTGAGAAAGAGGAGATCATTCCTTGCTTAGCCCAGCCCTCCCCACTCCAGTACCTCCAGTGCACTCAAAAGCAGCTCATCACTACCACAACCCATTTTCTTCCTTCTTGGATGGCAACTAATTAAGAGAACATGGTGGAACTACCTTTCAGCTTGATGTCCCTGATGACTTCATCATACCCAAACTGAGTTACCAAAGGGGATAATTACCAAAGTCCAAACAGAAAGTGATTAATAATATGACAAAGTCATGATTACAGCAGTCTATTAACTGCAAGACAATAGTGGTCTAATTGTGGCAACATTGACTTTTACTGCTGTGAAGTCGCTCGCACTATCATTAGAGAGATTCATGGATGGCTCCGAGTTTAATGTGAAGAGTTATATTTAATATCCTGAAGATGTAATTTAGCTTTCCTTCCACCCACTCCCCATAGAGAAAACAAACCACGTTTGATGGCTCTCTCAGCACTCCAGAATCCATTAGTCATTCCAGATACCTGTTGCATTCAAACTAAGTTGGAATGCCATGATGAGTGGAAGTTCCAGGGGTTGGAATCAGTGCCACGGGCACAGTGTGGTGCCAGGGGGAGGATGGAGTTGCTCAGCTGCAGTGGCCACCAGCCACCAGGACCTGTGCCACTCACCCAGCTGTGCTCTTCCCCCAGCCCATGACACCTGCAAGGGCACAAACACCTCTCTCAGGCCCTGCAGCCCCTCACCAAGGCAGTGGGGACCCTGACCCAACATTCTGCTGCTGTTGGGTACCATTGGCATTGCCACCATGGCACTCTTGGTCCCACAGCTCCATCCTCATGCACAGACCCAGACACAGCCTCCAACCTGACCCTGCCAAGAGCAAAGGGGCATCTTCCCTGAGAGATGTTCTTACTCCTAAGTTCACTGGTGGTCAGTGGAAAATCTGGGCATCAGGGACAGCTCTGCCTTGTTTTTCTCCCCACTGAGATTCCTTCAGCTGTAAAAATCAGCTCCTTGCTACACTGAGCTACAACCTGGAGCACATAACATCTTCCCACAGCAAATGCTCCTGGCAGAGCAGTTGCAGGAGATGTCAGAGCCCAGAGGCAGGGGGTGGTGGTGATGTACCTTCACCTCACTTGCACTGGTTGCGTGACTGGTTTTCCGGTGTCATACACCAACGATCGCTCAAACCACGCCAGGAGAAATTTCCATGCTTCTCTGTCCATTTTCTGCTACATTTTTCTGTTGCAGCAGTGCTTGTGAGAATATATTGTTCTATTTCTGTAGGGCTTTGTAGAGATCATGCACTCTAGTGATGGATTACTACAAGAGTTATTGCTGCAGGAGAAGACAGGCAGCTCTGGGGCTACAACAGACCACGTGAGGCACCCACCAACTGCTGAGCTCATTTTCCCTCAATTGAGAAGCATCAGCAATGTGAGTTTGATTAACTGAGGGCTGGAAATTGGGCACGAGAAGCTGTGGTGGATCTCAGAGGCCTGAGGCACGGGCAGAGGGGAGCACAGGGAGCAGCTGCAGAGATGGAAGAGAGTTCCATTAAATCCCAACCATAGACATGTTTATTTAGCAAAGCTGTTCAGCTTCAGAGGAAGGAACGGGGACTGGATGGAACAGAAACTAAATGTTAAACCCCTGCAGCAGCATCCAGCAGCACCACAGCCAAATCCAAAGCAGAGACAACAATGGCACGAGGGAAGAGCAAATCCTGAGGGACACCACGGAGGGCAACAGCAAACAGAGCTCTTTACATCAGGAACTCTGCAAAAGAAGCTGGCTGGCTTATTAATCCTGGAATGCTGTGTTGGATGAGAGGTGAGCTGCACTGCAGCAGTGTGCAGTTCTCAGCCAGCAACTCATCCCCTCTCCAAGCCTTGGGAACCGTAACAGAGCAAATAATAAGGATCAGATTGTTCCTCTCACCCCACACAGCTCCAGTGCCTCCATCAGCAAGCAGCTGTGTTTACAGAGCTCACAGCTAAGTGGGCACTGGGGTCTGCAGAGAGCATGGGAGGGAGAGGGAGGCACTGCAAGTCCACTCACTGATTGCCTCTGTTTGCTGGGCTGGTGTCCAGTGTGCCAGTCCCTGCTGCTGCCTTCATTGGCACATCTTCAGGTCCTCTCACTGCCACTCGGCTGTCAGCTGAAACTTCAGCAACTTCTTGATTTACTGGTGGTGTTCTCCAGGCAGCCAGGAGCTACAGGAATATGCCCTGAAATATTCCTGAGCTAGACAAGTCATTAGGAGCTGTCACTTCAAAGTCGAAGTGCAGTCAATTTGCTTTTCACCGGGAGCTTGGCAGAGCAGGAGGTGCTGCTCAAACACGAGCACAGGGATGTGGGTCTCAGTGAGGGGAAAATATGTCATCAAGCTCTCAGCAGATGTTAAAGGAGCAGGTCAGAAAACAATTGTGCACAGAGCAGAGCTCCTGTCACCCCCAGACTTAATCTCATGCCATGGGAGGTGGTCAGGGCTGCAGAGCCCCCAGGCAGCAGCACATCCAACCCCAGAGCACTGGGGACATCGCTCACCTGCAGGTCATGGACCTGTTTTCTTAGACCCTGCCAAAAGCTTCTGTCCAGGGAGCAATCCAAGCACCAGCAGCACATGTCAACTGTCACTTACAGCTCTACCCACACTTACACACACCCTGCTCAGACCAGCAGGAGCTCAGCTGCTTCTCAGGCTCCCTTGTTGGGGGACAGGGACTGTCATCTAGTTCAAACCTCCTGCCATGGGCAGGGACACCTTCCACTAGACCAGGGTGCTCAGGGCCCCATCCAGCCACAGTCTCCCTGGAAGAAATGTATCTCTGGAAGCTAAAAGGAGATTTATCCTGTTCCCATGCTTCCTCAGACCCTGGACATTGAGTCCTGCACTATCAGCTCCCACCAGCTTCCTCCTGCCAGCACAGGCTCTGCAGGAACCCTGGCAGAGCCTTCCCATCTCCTGAACACATCCAGCCATGAAATGGATCATGGGGATACAGGGACAGGAATACCCAAACTGGCTGTGCCAAAGTTTCAGAGAGCAAAAAACTTCTTAAAAATTAATTTGCTGCTACCACAGGGTTCCTGCCATGCAAGAGCTTATTGGAATGCAAACTATAAGCTTCAAAGGGGAGGATGAATCAGAAGCTATTTTGAGAGTAATTATATAAGACTATAAAACTCAAACCATCTCATTATTGCACGGTAAGGATGAAGACAACCTCCTTCACACGGAGACCTTGCAGGGATCCAGCGTTTCAAGTGGCTGTGATCTATGGCCCAAGTGCAAACAGCAACCTCATCACTCCCATCCAGGCAAAACTTCCTTCATTAAGCAATGTCAAGGCTTTTCTCACTGCTTAATTCTTATGGGGATGTGGTTCTGTAGCTGGGACAGCAACTAGAACACGAGACATGGATCACTTCATCCAAAGTTTTGTTCCTTTAACAGTTGTGTAATTTGGAATCACAGAATATTCTGAGTTGGAAGGGACCCACAAGGATCATCAGTCCAACTCCTGAACCTGACAGGACACCCCAACAATCCACCCTGTGCCTGAGAGTGTTGGCCAAACACTCCTGGAGCTCTGTCAGGCTTGGGGCAGTGACCACTGCCCTGGGGAGCTGTTCAGTGCCCAAACACCTCTGGGGGAAGAACCTTCTCCCAGTATCTAACCTAACCCTGTTCCAGTGCCCAAATACTCTCTGGGGAAGAACCTTTTCCTAATATCCAGCCTAACCCTCCCCTGACACAGCTCCAGCCATTCCCTGTGTCTTGTCACTGGTCACAGAGAGAAGACACTTCACTGGGAATTTTCTGCCTTGGAAAGCAACTCTTCAGCTTCTCAGTGCCAGTACTTGCAAATCCCCAAATTTTATAAAATCCAATTCAAGCTATCATTAGGCAGAAAATATTTCAACCATAAATTTGCACACAGAATAAGGTTCTATCTCAACAACCACAGCTACAGCCTCAAGGCTTTCCCATGTCATGTTGGAGCCTGAGGCACCTCATGGCTGTGAGAGGATCAGCTCCAGTGACACCCCCGAGCAGACACTTGCATTGTGCCCTGCCTGAAAGAAGGAAAGAGTTGTTTTTATTCTTTCCTACTTATCCAGTCTAGAGCTGAAGCTCCTGCTGTGTCTTGGCTCGGAGGAGACAGACAGAGGTGAGGGAGATGCCTGTGCCATGTCCTCACCCTCACTGCATCCCATGCCTGGTCCCTCAGTGGGGACTGTCACACCTTGTGGTCAGAGAGAGCTGCTTAGACAAGTGCATCAAACAGAGAAAAGACACTGCCATGCCCTTTGGTACCTGATGTTCTTCAGTTTGTAGTTTGGTACTTGTATCCCACAGGGAACAGGCAGTAAGTGCTCTCGGACACGGGGAAGGAGATGCTCTGGTCCCCAGCAGAGTTTAAAACAGCAGAGGGGAATCTGAACAGAGTAAATCAGAGGGAAACACCAAAGGGAGTTTTCAAGTGCAGAGTCCACCATGAGGTACTTTACACCCCTGTACATACACATAACAAAACAAAAAAAATCCAATGCAAAACAAAACGATGCAAATAAACACATACAAGTCTTAGAATCATTGAGGCTGGAAAAGACCTCCAAGATCATCAAGTTCAACTGAATGGAAGTGTGTAATGCAGCAAAGAAAGGGATGCAATGTAAGAGGAGAGTGGTAGCCTGGAGCTTGTGCTCTGTTCACTGAAATAAAATGGAGAAAGAGTTAATTGCCCCCTCCCCAAAAAAGGGAAAAGATGATGACTTGCTGACAAGAACAAGACATCTGCCATGGCTGCTCCAAATGGGAGAAGCTTCCACCACAGCAGGCTCTGAATGGGCCAAACACAACTAGGAAATACCATGGGATCTGTATCTCTGCTGAGCCACAATACCAAATCAAGGTATCCTATGTCTGAGCCTCCTGCTTGGATCTTGACTCTGCCTGTAGACAGTCCCTAACCATCCTCAGCTTCATCTCCCCCCAGATGGACCCAGAGACAAAAGTCTCTTCTCCCACCATCACCTTGCCCACCATGAGCTTCATCCACTGTGCTGAGACACTGAGCAGATCCCAGAGACAGGAACGAGCACCCACTAAAGTGGCTGTGCCCTAGCAGAACAGCTGGGCTGGAGGAGACTGATCAGAGGTTCCTAAAGATCAAATATGTTGGCATTCAGTGGCTATCGACCGATTTGGACTTTCCCTCCAGGCACATTTGTCACTGAAACTTCTGCTGGCATGTGCAACCCAAAGGGCAACTTTGGCCTGCCAGAAACGCAGCATTTCTGTTATCAGAAGTGACAAAAAGAGAAAAAAGCAACTTTTTCAAGCCGAAGGAAACGTTCCCTGGTGAGTTATGTCAGTTTAGGTCTTAATCAGCTGTCCTCTAGAGCATTATAAATGTGATGGTAAGAGTTGTCATTGCTTTATGCCTAACTGATGACAAGCTAATGAACTATTATAAGCCACACTGCATGCAATTATGGCACAGAGCAATGTGCTAATCCCATGGCATTTTATCACAATATGCTGTAGCAACAGCTGGAAACAACTTGGTGGTGTTGAACACACACAGTGACCTGAGCTGAGGTGAAACCCCTGACACTGAGCATCATCATCCTCCTGTGGAGTGTCCCTGCACATACAGGACCTGAGCTGAGTGCTGAGTGCCAGGGGAGCCTCACTGAGGCTGTTCAAGCTTCTACCCAGACCTGAAGCTGAGCAGAGCTGGGCAGAGAGGAAACCAATATAATCCAGATACTTCAGGGATGCAGAAATCCAGTTGCATTTCAGGATGCAAAGCAAAAGGAAACAGGCAAAGGCTGTTGCTCTGTCTCCCTTAAGAAACCAAAGACCCTGAACCTTAAAATTTCCCTTCAAAAACTTGCTCAGAGCTCTAACTGCTGTGAGATATCAGCTCCCCCACGCTCAGACTCACCGTGGCAGAGCTGCCACTCGCTGCTCCTCACTTCCTCCAGAGGTATTCAGTTTTGGGGAGAGGCTTCTCTGCAGCATTCTTTGGCTCCATTTTGGCTTAAAACTTGCACTAAAATCAGGCTGCCCTGAAAGGATCTCAGGAAAAAGCTTGACTGGGAGCAGAACTGGAGTCTCTCCATACCCCTGCAAGAGTGCTGATCCCCATCCCAGTGCCAGCAGCCTCCAGCCCTGCGTTCCAGGGTCCACAGGAGGACACAGACTGGGAACCCCAAAATGCACTACTCAGACAGTGGTGGGCAGAAGACACTAAGTGTGAGACAAGGCAGCCCAGAAAGCTTTCCTGAGTGCTCTCCTCCCAGGACACAGAGCCCCTCCAGCACAAGGGGCTCCTCAACCGTATGAAACATACTGGAGGAGTTTTATTGCCTGGACCTGCTCCCCTGGAGACCCAAAACTAGAGATGGAGGATTCATCCAGAACTCCCCTGGCTCCAGATGATACCCAGAGCCATGTCCTCAGGTTGCCAGCTGAAGCCATCTAGAGTCAGTACAAACACTTTAGCCCACATCATCCCCTTTCTCTCTATTCCTCTCAACTTGTTGTGCTGATAACACCCAACAGACAGTCAGCTCTGCCTGGCAGAGCCTCACCTATGGATCCACAGCCTGTGCAGGATGCAGCTGGAGCATCCAGGCAGGACTCACCTGTCTGGAGCTGCAGCTGGTACAGGAACCCTGCACTGAAATGCAGAGGTTTGGAAAAAAGCATTTCTTTGTTCAAGCTGTGCTAGATGAGGAGGGAACTTCCCCTCCACATGGCTCTGCTCCTGTCATTAGCTGCTGCTGCTGCTTCTTCTATTAGCTTGGAACAAAGACAGGGATCTTTAACCCTTCCAATGTGCTACGCAGCAGTGGTGTGTGCAGGCTGGGCTGGCTGATCCTACAGAAACACCAAATGGATGCTGAGATTCCCTTTTCAATGCCTGTTATTACTCCATACCCTTCAGCTCACAATCCTTTCAGCAAGAACATTTTGACCAGAGCCCAAACCTGGGCTCAGATAACTCCAGGTGTCCAGGAGATGAAGTACTGCACCTGGGAAGGATGCACTGAGGAGGTGTTCCCTGTGCTCACCTCGCTCTGTGTCTCCCAAGTGTATTCATTTCTTTGCAGCAGCTACAACCACACACAGAAAATCAGAGGAATGCAATCCCACAGGCACCGCTGGGCTAGAATTCCTGGGCAATTATTATTCCATGGAATCTAACAGTCTGGGGCTGTGTGTCTTAATGAAGGCTGGTGTGAACAGAGGGCTTGGCATTCTGCCTTCAATCTTTGCTGCACAGTTGCCTGTGATGTTGTCAAACATGAACCTGCTACAGCACAACAAACTGAACTGAACACAGAGACACCTTCGATCAGCATCTGCGGTTCCACCACATGGGAGACACCCTGCAGGATAACTTTCTTATCCCCCTAGACAGGGAAAATGTGCAGTTAATAGACAGCCCCTCCAAAAATCCCATCCCTGTCCCTCCAGGATGCCATTTTGCAAGGTACAAATAGAATTAAAGACAATACATGGTAGAGAGATTAATTGCATCTCTGCCAAACAACTGGCAGAGTAAATGATTGCTCTGTTAGTGAGTCCTCTGGATGGAAACAGTTACAGACAAGCAAACTGATTTTGCAACGTGCAGACAAGAAGGAGAAAAAAAAATATATATCATTTCATCTCTGAAAGAGAAATAGCAGATATTAAAGCTAGAAATATCTGCCTAACCGAGACAAGGTGGAAACCTGAGGTCTTGAGAAAGAAAGTGAGATTGCACCTGGGAATGTGAACAGTAAGAAGAAACAGTTAAGCAAAACAAGGAGAGCTGAAACTATAATTCAATAAAAAAAATTGTAACAGGCATGAGAGCCTGTTGTGGGTCTGCACAATGAAGGCACATGTGAGCTGATGGGGCTGTGGGTGAGCACACGGTGTGCGCAGCACATCGCGCCGCTCCGACCTGGGCACAGCAAAGATGTCAAGCAGCAAACACCTGCAAACAGCCAAAAGCCAAGAACCTTGCCAGAGTCATCCCACAAAACAGTGGGGAAGATCAGAGCCAGGCTGTGCCCTGGTTTGAACCAGCTGGAAGCACACGCTGGGTTTCAGTGAAACGTCGGGAGAATACAGAGAGCAGGAGAAAAATCAGCAGCAAAGACAGAAACTGCTGAAGCCAATTTTAAATTTTTTTTAAAAGGATAAGCAGCTCTATATGATGAAAAAAAAAAAAAAGGCAAAAAAATGAGGAAAGTAACTTCAGAAATCTGGACTTACCCAAGCAGTAGCTGCTCCTCAGCGCGGTCCCTGGTCGCTGCCCTGAGCCTGCTCGAGCATCAATTAACACCAGCAGCAATCTGACTGCCTGTTTCTATGGAGTTGGGAGATGCTGAGCCCTGACTATGCATGAGGCTACTGCAGCTGCAAGGGAACAGGCTCCCAGGTCTGCAAAAATCTCCAAACATGAGCAGCCTCCCCGTTCTGCCTCGGGAATGAATCAAGCACAGCAATTAGGTGGCTGCAAACCTGCATCTATGCAGAGAGGCACTCACAGAGCTCCTGAACACACACACACACACACACACACACACACACACACACACTCTCTCCACACAGCTCCAGAGGTGCATTTGATTTACCAGGACCATCACAGAGCATAGCCAGAGGCAGCTGGAGAGTCATAGACCCACACACACAACACATAAGCAGAGACATATGTCCATAGACAGGCAATTTAATCCATTTTTTCCTAGGCTTAGGCAGCTGGTTTCAACCTTAGATTAATACAGTTTTGCAAACCTTCCTCTGGCAGTAAAGTCTGAACCTGATACCCTTAGGATCTGAGTACAAACCTGGTTAACTTGAGCTAAAGAGCAAAGCTGCTGCACATAGCTCTGGCTGAAGCTTTGCTGGGAGAAAAGGCAAGATCCATTTTGCAAGTGCATTACTCCGTGCTAAGAAAGATCTTTGCCCCAAGGAGCTGCTCCTCACATGCCTGACCTCAGGAAACACAAGATTCAGTGATTAATATTAGCTTTGCCTGGGTGGCTTTAAGCATGTTTACTGTTCTATCGACTTAAACCACACTCCAATGGTGATTCAGAGAAGTGTGTTGTTACAGCTGGTGAGTAAACTCAAGGCATGCCCATATTTCCCAGGTAGTGGCTGGAGGCATCCTATATCCATGCATGGGAATGTCACCAGTTTTCCCATAAGTCTAATTATCAAGAGCTAACTTATTTTCTCTTTCTCCCCCCCCCCAAGAAAAATACTCCAGAAGCAATTTCTCTCTATAAAAATGATCTTTCTGCGCTAACAGTCCTGCACAAAAATTCACCCCTTTTCCTGCCTGCAGCAAGAACACTTCTGTGCTTGCTTTAACATTTTAATAGTATTTGCCAAGTGCCAGGAGGGTGTTCAGAGCTGTACAAGCTGTACTGCCTGCACCAGGGAGTTCAGACACAACAGTTCACACAAGGGGCAAAACACTAAATGTGCTCTGAATTGTTGGGGGTTAGGGCACAGGAATATGCTGGGGAACACAGACTGTCCTGAAGTCTCCTCCAGGTGCCTGTTTTCCTCAGCTGTCCTTTTCCTACCTCTCCCTTCAGCTTTCAGCTCCTGCAGCAGGAAAGCAGCAGAGCATTTTGCACGAGGGAGGGTTTGAGGAGGGGACACACCATGCTGAGATCAACAGGGACCACTGGGTATGTGGCTCTTTTTAGGCAAAACCTGCAGCCCCTCTGAGCATCACCCACAGCATCCTGGACTTATTCCACAAAGCTTTATACAGGTGGATACACTAAGGCAAAAAAAACCCAACTTAGGTTCTTCAAAGAGAGCTGCAGCACAGCAGTGCTGGAGGTAGGAATCAAACTCAAGGGGTTGCTCCTGGACCTGCTCTGATCCTGGTGTAAGGTTCTTCCTGTTCCCATGTATTGTCCTTTAAATCAGCATCACAAGGCACCAATTCTAGTCACAGAATCATGGAATCCCAGACTGGTTTGGGTTGAAGGGACCTTAAACTTGTCTCATCCCACCCCTGCCATGGGCAGGGACACATTCCACCAGCCCAGGTTGCTCCAGCCCCATCCAACCTGGCCTGGAACACTCCCAGGGATGGAGCAGCCACAGCTACTCTGAGACACCTGTGCCAGTGCTTCACCACCCTCCCAGGGAAGGATTTCTTCCCAATATCCATTCCAAACCTACTTTCTCTAGTATCACTCCACCAAGTTCATTTCAGAATGAGTCAAGCTCCCACCTTGTTTACCATCCCCTCCACACACCTCCCCAGAGCAGCTGGAAACCTCTGCCCACAGCCTGACCAGGCTCAGGGGAACTTTGGGAGTGAGTCAGCAACACAATTCAGCCCAAACTGAGCAATAACCTGACAAGTGCACAGAGCAGTTCATGGTGGTGAGAGCTGAGCAGGGCAGGACACAGTCCCAGCACCCAGGGACACAGGGATGCTGAAGCCAAGCTACTCACAGCAAGGACCATGGGTTTCACACCCCTGGACAGATTGGGCAGGAGCAGGCAGGGAGAGCTCTCTCCATTTCAGAGCTCATAGCAGGCTGTGGGGAATCACACAATCAGAGAATATCCTGAGTGGAAAGGACCCACAAGGATCATCAAAGACCAACCCTTGGCACAGGACCACTCCAAGTACCCTGTGTTCCAAAGACCCTGGAGCCTGTTGCAGCTGCATTCCCATGGGGAGAGGGACTGGTGAGGTTGGGTCATGCTCCTGCAAGGTCCTGGCAGTGTGATCTCCCCTGCTCCACAGCTTTGCACTTCAGTAGGGCTGGACCACAAGTTCTCAAATACCCAAGGTATTCTCTGCCCTTCTCTCCAGGCCAGAGAAGTGATGTGCCCATCCATGTAAAGGCCATCACCACAGTGGCAAGTGTTGTGCCCATATCTCAGGCAGTGTCACCCCATGCAGCTCATGCCTGTGCACTGGTGCCACTCACAGCAATCCCTGCACAGCAGCTGAGGCCTGGCAGGGAAGAGAGCTATGGGATGGAGGGAGCTACGGGGGAGGATTTTAGATAGGCACAACAAAAGGATGCTGCAGCTCGCTCGATCTCAGGGCCCAGAGCCAAGAGATCAGTTCTATTCCTGGCACTGCCAAGGGCCAAACTGCAGGCAAAGCTCCCCCTCACATCCCCCTGATGCATCGGGACCCAAACCTTCCCCAGCCAAACACCTGATTTTTCTGACATATTTAGCTGCTGGGTGACTTGCCAGCAGCAACATTCTGCAATCCTCTTTTGTTGGGTGTACACAGGAGAAATGCTGCAGCTCCATTTCTCTTGTTGACTTTAAGGAGGATATTCAGCTATTACATAACCCAAAGGACAGGGAGTAGAGGAGCCTTTACTTCATACACAGCAACACTTTCAACCATTCTGTCCAAAATGGTCTTAAAAAAATAATCACTGCATAAAACCTTATTCTTACATAAACTATTCAGTAACATTTTTATGTTCACAGGGTTTTTTTTTTTCTCACTGTTGGATGCAGTTCAGGAAGGCTGATGATACCAGGCTAATTTCTTTGCCACTCCATAGCATTCCCTGAGGAAACTGCTCCCCATCAATGCATGAAACAGCAGAAGGGACCAAACTGCCCCCCTGGGGCTGGGGGCAGAGCTGTGCAGGAGCAGCCTGGCTCCCAGTTTTGGCAGCATGGCAATGCTTTCTTTGTCATGAACTTCATCAGGATCCTCAACAGGCCAAGCTGATTCAGCCAGTAGCTAATAGATTCATCCAGGAGGCAACAAGCTGCCTGAGAAGTGGTGACTTCACATGATGATGACAAATAGGGCCAATTTCACTCCAGCAAACTTGGTGCTTGGTTGCCAGGGCTGTGCTATCCACCAGGAGCCAGGACTCCTCTGCCTCGGTACTGCCATGCACCCTGCCTCGTGCCATCTGCTCATCCTCACACAGTCACACTCTCTATCTGCCTGTCTTCATCAGCACAGGCTCATCACTGCCTCTGCACACAGGACTCCAGCTAGCCCAGAGCAAATCTGTTTGATATAAGACTTCAGGATCAAATGGACAAAGCACCAATGCAGGTAATTAAATAAACATCCAGACACTGGTGGGAAAGGTATTGTAGCTCTTTAACTACATTAGTTAACACTTAATGCAAACAGATTTCTCCTGTGCTGGAGCAGTTTTACAGTCAGGCATTGAGAAATATTAGTACATGTCGAGCCCAAACTGTGTCCTCAGTGCTGTCTAGACATAAAAATGGGCCCAGTCATGCAGAGCAGAGACAACAGCCACGGCTGTTCGTGCAGTCAGCCCAGGGCACTGGGGCTGACACTCAAACCACTCAGAGCACACCAACCCTTGCGATGCTAAAGGCACATGATGATGTGATTGTGACCTGAACACAAGGTCCTGACCAGGCTGCACAAACAAATGCAGATCTGTCCTATCAGGGTGGACAGAACAAGAGCAGTACAAGTATTTCTGCTGCTGAGTCAGGAAGATGTTAATTTTGGTGCCAAAGCAGTGCAGTTAGTTGTTTGCAATAGAGAAAAGAGCTGTGTGGGATGGGATGTGTAAGGATACAACCAGCTGTGGTAAGAGGCCACCAGAACAAACAGGTATAAAACAAAGTCATTTTAAGATGGGAATTAAGTTCCAGGCAGAGTGGGATATGAAAGGAAGGTGCTTGGCTGGACATGCTGGCAAAGCAGTGCTGGAAGCACCACTGCAAGCCAAGAGCTGGCAGAATCCTGGTGATGCCTGCCCCGGTGCCCTGGGTGCCAACTGCATCCAGGTATGAGATCCTGGCAGAGAGGGGCAGGAGAAAGGCAAGGAAGAGGACACAGAGAGCCTTGGGCAGGGATTGATGGGTGACTGTGCTGCACAGGGGCTCTGCACAGTGTGCTCAGGAGAGAAGGAAGTTTGGAGAACTGATACTATGAAGTCCATCTGGGTTGGCAGATTATTGCCTACTTAATCTTAAAAGAAGCCTCTATGGAAATGTTGGAATACGCAACTCACAGCAGGTTATCAACAATGCTACAAAAGCCATGGGATTTGGGGTTTTGCCCCTTGGCATGTCAGCCTGGGATTCAAGCTCTCCCTGCCAATGTCTTCAGAAGTGAGAGCAGAAGTTCTCCCTGGAGCATCCAACTTGGAGCAAAGTGTACAGAAAATTCCCCACTTTGCCACACAGAGATGCCCCTTTGCTCCAGGAGCAGTATTCCTGCTCCTGACTCATCTCTGACACACTGCTGTCCTTCCCTGGCTCTACAACCTGATGAGAAGCAACTCAGGCAGTTCTTAGGGCAAGTAAAACACCTACACATCAAGATCCCTTCATGGTGAACAAAAATCCAAGCAATCCATGGAAGTCCTTTCTTTTCTCAAACTGGGATAGCAGCAATCAGTTCCTGCCACCTCAGTGACTCTTTGCTGCTTTTTGGTTGGTTGAGTTTTGTTTTACACAGGACAGGAGTCTATGTTTTCAAAAAAGGAACTTTCACAGAAACTTTAGGTCATTAACCAGCCCAGAAGATCCTGACTGTCCCCCCCAGTCATCCATCCCATTCCACATCAACAGGTGATGGATTTGAGGCAGTTCTTGCACCCATAACTTCACCCTGGAACCAGTGTAAAGGCAACTAACCCCCCAGTAAGGGTGCTGAGACCAATGCCCAGGTGTAACCCAAGGAGCCCAAACATTGCCCTTCCCTTGCAGTCCTCCTGCCTTCCGCGAGCACCCTCCAGCAGACAGGAGCAGGGGACAGTACCTGGCTCGGAGATAATCAGGCTCTGGTCAGAAGGCAGCAGGAGGAACTCCCTGCAAGTGTCCAGGTCCAAGCCAGGCAGAGTTTTCTTCTGGCACAGCTCGGAGACGATGCGGATTGCCCTCCGACAGCGACCGTCATCCCTGGGACCGCTCATCGCCCTCTCGCATCCTCCACTACCTCTGCTCTCTAAGAAACTCAAACTAGGCAAAGAGGGTGGGTTTGGTTTTCATCACACAAGCAGCTCCACACCAGTTCCACTCTTTGGCATGGCAGGACCCACCAGGACACCCAGTGCTGCAGCCCTAAGGATCCTCCTCAGAGCTGGAGTGCTCAGCAGCCTCCAGGACACGCAGCTCCCTCTGGCCCTGCCGGAGCTCCTGGTGCCTCATTGCCTCTGAGATCACAGATCTGTTTACTGCCAAGGCTGCTCCAGACAAAGAACCTCCTACCAAACTGAGTTTCGTGCCCTCCACACGACACACGTATTAAAGCTGCAGCCCAGATAATTCTTTTTAACCCTTTCGTCGCTGCCCTTTCTCCAGGTGCAGAGTTTCGAATCTCAACCCTGGAGTGATCTTACGACTAAAACGGATCCTGAAATCTTCTGGTTGAGGATGGCACATCACCAGAAAGGAGACACCAGAGTGCTCCCACCAACACTGCACAAACTACTTCCAACTGCCAAAGGCAACATAAAAAAAGCAGCAGGTTTTTATTGATTTGTTTGTGCTGGTCCTAACCCACCAGGCTGCAGATGGCAATAGAGATTGAGAACACCATTCAAGTTCATAATTAGATTTCTTTTCTTTTTACTTTCTGCAGTATTTTTTTTTATGCCTGTTGTAATTTAGCAGGCGGATCGTGCCACACGACAGAACATATATTTGTCAGGCATGGGCCAAGAAGTGATTGTGGAGCAGGCAATTAAAATTATGTACAGCAGGATGACTTTTTGCAGCTCCTACAAATCTAATGAGCGTTCTGGAGAGCCAGGGCTGAGGCTGCTCAGGTCCCTCAGCCCCACATGGCAACAGAGTGTGCTTGGATCATCCCACAGCATTTACATTGCCAGTTAATTACTTGCTGAAGCACTTGGAGCTGCCACACCATGCACATCCCAGGGGTGACACCAGCACCCAGTGCAGCACCAGACTCCCCTGGAGCACAGATCCACTGCCCAAACTCCAGCAAACCTCCCAGCAGCTCCACACCCCAATTCCCAGCCTGGATAATTTCTCCAGCTCTTGGGCTGGTGATTTGCTCCAGCACAAAGGGGCTGGGGGGGCACCTGAGGTACCCAATGCCCCTGTGAAGCTGCATCAAAGCTCTTTTGGCCACCGTGGTCCTTCCTTATGTGTTTTGGACACCTCACCATCACACAGCTCCTGCCACCACTCTGTGCCCAGCATAGCAACCTCTGGCTGGCAAGAGCAGCTTACCTGCCAAGCACTTCTCCCCCCAAACTCTTCTGTTGCCATGATAACCTGAGTGAAGCCTTTTATTTACCCAGCAATATCCTACCAAAGGTCACAAAGAGCCACTTTTAATTAGACATCACCACTTCCCAGTCCATAACCTGCTGCTGCCAACAGGCTGAAGTATATCCTGCAGATTAGGAGCTAATTTTGAAGGTGTTTACCACCTGCATGCCAACACCAGCACCACCAGCCTCTTGCCAGCAGCTCTGTGGCTTCCAAAGGTCTGTTTCTACTGAGGAGAGTTTCCAGACATTGCAAGGTTCTTCTTTGCTTCTCTTTTTGTTGCCTCCTCTGGGCCACTTGTGTCTCAGGCTCCCAAAACCAAAGCAGAGTAAGTCCTAAGGGGATGCAAGTGAGCTCCAAGCTAATGATACCATCACCTCATCTCCTCAGCACAGCAACAGTTTGAGCCTGAGCTGCCAAAACCTGGCACCAAGAGAGGAAATCCTGGAATACATCAGTCAAGTTTTGCATTTGAAATTTGAATTTTCCTTAAGGAGATTTCAACAGACAAAATAACACCTCGACCAAACCCTTTGAAAAAGGTTAATGCCCAATTGAGAGCTTGTAACAGAGAAATCAATAATAAAATTCAATTATTTGGGGGGGAAAAGATAATTTTATTACAAAGGTAATAGCAAGAACTTTTTACTTTTAAATTTAAAGTCACCTTGGGTCAATCGTTTACCTTGATTTACATAGCAGAGGATTTCAGGCTTGCTGGGTACCACTAACAGGAGAGCCTGGTATTAGCATCCAGACTCCTAACAAATATTCCTTCAGAACAACAAAACCAGATGTTTCTTGCACCTCAAAACCTTGAATTTATGCCACATGCACTGTATATTGTCCAACACAAGGCTGGAAAACACTCAACAACTGTCACAGCTGAAAATCCAAACGCTGCTTTTTCCACTCAGGGACTCTTTGCTCCCACTTTTCCTCTCCCACATCCACACAAGTACAGTTGTTGAAATACAAGATTTTCACTCTTGTGTCCCATTGAGAAGCTCCTGCTTTGGAGAGGACAGACCCATCCCCAGGTGCTGTGGCTCCCACTGCTCCTTCCAGAGGACAGAGGGACACGAGCACAGAGAGATGCACCAGCACAACCTCCTGGGCTGGGCACAACATCCTCTTTCCAGCTGCATCAGACCAAAATGGTCCTTGAAGGCCAAACTGCTCCTCAAGTCAAGTTTCCACCCCCAGGCTGAGCAGCAGAGGTAAGTGCCCCCCATGCCCCCAGGGACCCTGGCAGAGCTGGTGATCTCTCTCTGCAGTGTTGTCTCACTCACATCCACCCTGGCATTTCAGATTTCCCATGGCTGGCAGAGCTTTCCCCTGCAGCTGTGTTCCCTTGGCATTTAGGAAAATGTGGATGCTCTCCCAGGGCAGCATCTATCTTGTCCCTGTCCACTGGCCTGATGTCACATCTAGAGAGGCAGGGACAACAGCAGCCACTCCACAAGGGCTTGAAGTGGAATAAATTTGGGGAAGAGTGGCTCAACAGACTTGGATGACAGGGAGAAATGAGTTACAGGCAGCACAGCAGCCCTTGAGTTACCTCTGAAATAATCACTGTGGACAAGACCAAGAAATGAATGAAAACTGCAAGGCAAAAAGGAAAACTGTAAGGCAAGAAGGAAAACTGTAAGGCAAGAAGGAAAACTGTAAGGCAAGAAGGAAAACTGCAGCTTGGGGCAGCTCAAGGCTGCAGACACTGCTCAGTGGGCAAGGCTGGGAGTGGGAAAATCCCTGCTGATCTGAAAGGGAGAAAGGAGGATCATTTTCCCTTCAGTAAAGCAGAAGCCAAGCTCCAGAGACAACATGAGACAAACATCTGAGGAATCAGGAAGTTTGTAGCACACTGTAATGGGATCAATGAGGGTGTGCTCAGAAATATCTCATTGGAGCAACCTGGGCTAGTGGAAGGTGTCCCTGCCCATGGCAGGGGATGGAGAGATGAGCTTAGGGTCTCTTCCAACCCAAACCATTCCATAATTCCATGATTTTATGAATGTGTGCCACAAAGGTGGAAGGAATCCCATATAAATCCATCCAGCTGAGACAGAACCTGCTATCCATTTAATTCACACGATGATCTATTTGAAACTGATATTATTCTTATTTTTTTTAAAATAATAATCATGTCTGGAGAGGGAGCAGCAGCATTTATTCCTGCCTGCTCTAACTAATAGCAAGGCATTGTTTAGTCTCCCAGTTAATATAATAATTGGAAACAGCCCACAAAGGATTCAGAGCTTCTTGCCAGGAAAAATGACGTTGATCTGGATCCTTTGGCAACGGCACTGTGCCATCTGTGAAGACACACAACGTGTGTTGCTGTGCCCCTCCTTGCTCAGCTCTGTGGTGGCTGTCAGTGTGTGAGCAGAGAGAAACCTGACAGCCTCCCCTCATCCCTACTGCTCTGAGGAGGGATGTGTCCCTCTCCTCATCCCTACTGCTCCAAGGAGGGATGTGTCCCTTTCCTCATCCCTACTGCTCTGAGGAGGGATGTGTTCCTCCCTTCATCCCAACATGTACCAAAGAGGGATGTGTCCCTCTCCTCATCCCTGTCTGCATCAAGTAGGAGAGCACCTTGTCCTATAGGAACAGTCTTAAAAAATTAGTTGAAGACCAACACAATTAGTTCAAATACCAATTACACTGTACCAAGTATCAAATCTGTCACACAGAGCACCAGCAAGGAGATGCTGGTTCCTTCCTTGTGTGTACTGAGTCTTTCTTGGATGTGAATTCCCTGTGTAAACTTGGTTTGGGAGCAGTTGTTCAATTCTAGACACTCTTCTCCTTGAATAATATGGAAGGAAGGAGGGAAGGAGGGAAGGAAGGAGAGAAGGAGGGAAGGAGGGAAGGAAGGAGGGAAGGAAGGAGGGAAGGAAGGAGGGAAGGAGGGAAGGAGGGAAGGAGGGAAGGAGGGAAGGAGGGAAGGAGGGAAGGAGGGAAGGAGGGAAGGAGGGAAGGAGGGAAGGAGGGAAGGAGGGAAGGAGGGAAGGAGGGAAGGAGGGAAGGAGGGAAGGAGGGAAGGAGGGAAGGAGGGAAGGAAAACACGAGAGAGAAGAAAGGGAGCCTCACTCTGAATTTGCAGGCTAAAATGACAATCCCCAGACTGCACTGCAAGCAAACTCAGAGATGTGAAGTTTAAAGATGAAGAACTCATTCCCCTCCTGGGCACAGCACGTGAGGAACCTGCTCAGCCCAAAGGCCACCGTGGCAGGGGGTGGCATTCCCTGCTGCCAGCTCCTGTCCTGGAGTGCCAGCGAGGCATTCTGTGCAGTGCTGGATTCCTTGGATGAATGGCACAAAAATGTGTCTCAGTGTCCTGAAAAGCACTTATTCCAAGAGGCAGCACAGCACATTGCACACACAAATGGACCCCAGACTGCTTTGAAGCTGTGTGCATCCAGGCAGGAAGATCACCAGGAGCAGGACTACCATCAAAAACTCTTTCCTGGTGATGGGACTTCTGAAATACATTTTGTTGACCTGGAAGCTTTGCATATCCTCAAGGTGAAGAGTCACAGAGTGATTTGGCAGGGCTGGAAGCTCTAAAAAGCCATTTCTGTTCCAGCAGCATCAGATGGCTGAGAGATATCAGCTGAGATGGGATCAGGGAGGTGGCTGTGAGTGAAACAGCTATCAGCAGTGCCCAAAGCCATTAGCCAGACAGCTCAGGGAGCTCCAACCATCCATTCCCCCAGCAGCTGCCTCTAACACAAGGCACAGCCTCAATAAACCTAATGAAGTGAGAGCCCCAGGCCAAGGTACCTGCCCAAGGACCCAAGGGAATGGCTGGAGCTGTGTCAGAGGAGGGTTAGGCTGGAAATCAGGAAAAGGTTCTTCCCCCAGAGGTGTTTGGGCACTGGGCAACCCCCCAGGGCAGTGGTCACTGCCCCAAGCCTGACAGAGCTCAGGGAGTGTTTGGACAAGACTCTCAGGCACAGGGGGGATTTTTGGGGTGTCCTGTGCAGGGACAGGAGTTGGACTGATGATCCTTGTGGATCATCCAGTTCAGGATATTCTGTGGTTCTATGACTTGACACCCCAATGCCAGTCCCAGGATGTGCTGCCACTGTCAGCCCTCTGCCAGCCTGACAAGCTGGGCTTAGTTAGGACCTAAATTTCAGGAAGATTCTGGCAGCAAATACCTGGACATGACACCACCTCTGGTTTAAATATAATCCTATCTCCCCCAGGTCAGACCCTGAACTGTGGCTGTTGTTGGTACACAGCTATGAGGAGGATCAAGCTGACCTTTGCCTAAATGTTAATGACAGACATTAGCACATCCTTTCCCTGAGAACAGATGAGAAACTGCTGCTTTTAGGGTCTCATTTCAGTGATCTATGCTGTGGCCACCATTAGCAGAGGCACTGCATAATTTATTTTTAAAAGACTTCACTTTCCTTGAAGGCCAATAAAGTGCTGGTGTCAGAGCCCAGAAGACAGATTAAAACTTGTCTTTGGTTATAAAGTGCTAAAGATTCCCTTCACTCTCACATGCTCCTCAGCTCAGGAAAGGAGAAAGAACCACTTGACATCCATTCCCAGCAGGTTCCAGGTCTTCCCTGGTGGCATTAAGATTTTCCAGAGCAGGACAGTTTGGCCAGTGACTCTCAGCCATGAGATGAGGAGTCTTCAGAACTGAACCAGCCTCAGACCACACAGCATATGGCTTTATCTCAGCAGCATTTCCATCAGGAAAGCAGAGAGAGGTGGATTAAAGACCCTGGAAACATTCCATGTGTCTGCACAGTAAGAGATTGAACACATCCATCTGCAACCACCTTTCAGTAACACCTGGCAGAGAGGGCAGGAGGTCCCAAGCCTCAACAATTCTTAGAACTAGCACAGCTTTAAACCACAAGTGTTTTCATGGAAACCAAAAAGCAAAGCAGAATATATTTAATCTCAACCTTCTAGAAAAAAAACATGCTAAGTTGATATCTGTAATGGGAAATAAGGAGTTATAAGCTGGCTTGGGTTTTTTTTTTTCCCCCCTCATGTGCTTACAAAGTATTTGCTGTATTCTAGTTATTTTTATCCCTCCCAGTGGAAATATAAGTAATAAAAATAGCAGTATTTTATAGCAGGGAAAACAAAACCAATGGTGCACGATTGTGCCTCCGAGAGAAAATGCTGTAGTGTTTTTATTTCAGCAGAATATTAACATGTGAAACGAAGCCTGAGAGCTCTTTGATTAACCTGTTCCATCAGCCTCCTGAGAGCAGAAAGGATCTGCAGGAGCTGCTTCCCACCCAACAGCCTAAAGGACAGGAGTTGTTTCCTCTCCAGTGGTGCTTTCCAGATGGATGTAGATGCTGCTCCTGGAGTGCTGCTGTTCCACAACACCCCACATCATCCTGCATCACCCCAGATCACTGCCCTGCATTATCCCCTCCCATCATTGCCCCACATCACCCAGCACAGCCCAACTGTGCAGTGTCCATCCAGCCCATCTGAGATCAGCCCAGCACCACTGAGTATCCTTACTCAGCCTCTGCTACTCCCCCAGGCACTTCCCTGCCCATGGGGATGAGCACATCCTGGACAATGATGCCAAACCTCTGGCACAAGACCCAAAGCCAACAATCCAAATGGTTTTTTTCCTGGCTAGAGACATACAGATCTGCATCAAAGACTTGTTCCACATCCAGCTCACCCTCAGAGCATCCTCTGCAGGGATCTCTCCTGAGACCCCAGAGCAGCATTTGCAATACTCCTTTTAATAAAGAGAAAAAAGAGAAAACCCTTGTCAATCACTTCACTGCTTAATAATCTCCTTCCACAGGTGGCAACAGACAGAATCCTAAATGACAGATATGCTGGCAATCATCTCTCCAGGGATCCTCACAGAGAGACACGATGAGGTTCACCTAAGCCATGCAGCACATGGGCCTGTCCCAAGCTTTGGCTTCTTTTGCATCTACTTTCCCAGAGCTCCATATCCCCCAAAACAGGAGCATCAGGTCCTGCAGTTTGGAATAAGGGTGTCCTTGCCAGCTGCCCATGGACAGAGCAGGAAAGTTCACAACAGAATCATAAAATGGTTTGGGTTGGAAAGGACCTTAAAACTCATCTCATTCCACCCCTTGCCATGGGCAGGGACAACTTCCACTAGCCCAGGTTGCTCCAAGTCCAGTCCAACCTGGCCTGGAACACTTCCAGAAGAAAATCAACAATCTGCTCTCATCAGGCATGGGGATTCCCAGCCCACAATGGGGAAATGGCTGGGACAGTGGGGAAAGAGGACATTGTCTGCCTCATCTGATGCCTCCTGCCAGCATCAGATCTCTGGGCCAAATGATTTCACTGGGACTTCTTTGACAAAATCTATGTATTTACTGATAACATTCTTTCCCAGGGCTCTAAATGACAAGAGGCAAGGACACTGCACCATTAGCATTGGCAAAAAGATGTTTACTTAGTAGTCTGCTTAGATAATAATCAAACCTTCTCCCCAGCACTGCTCTCAGACTCCATCACCACAGCACAGAGCTCTCCAAGGCAATACCCCAACCATGGATGTGCAGTGATGGTCCTGAAGGGTCAGCACTGTCCCTGGGAGGTTCATGCCTGCAGGTTGAGAGGGGTCCCAGCCCAGGTCTGGCTGGAGCACATTGCAAAAGTCATCTCTGCACGTTATTACTGAGATTTTGGCACCAGTTGCCCAGGGAAGCAGTGGCTGCTCCATCCCTGGGAGTGTTCCAGGCCAGGTTGGATGGGGCTTGGAGCAACTTGGGCTAGTGGGAGGTGTCCCTGCCCATGGCAGGGGCTGGAAGTAGCTGATCTCTAAGGGCTCTTCCAACCCAAACCACTCTATGATCCTATGATTACTAGAACCCATTAACAAACACAGAATATTGTTTAAAGGAAGAAGTAACTCATCAGGTAACTGAGGGTACAGGTCTTTTGCTGGCTTGGCTGAAGCTCTGTCACCTTACAAATATGACCTCCATAAACCATGTCTCAGACATGATTCTGCACCCAGAAATCCTTCCCTGTGAATCCAGTCACTGTGCCCATCACCCAGGAAAGGCAAGAAGGAGAGAGAGAGATCCTTGGAAGCACAGGGCAGGACAGAGACTCCAGACCCAATAGCATAATTGAATTACTTTCCACAGAATTTAGTTTTCAACAGCCAGCAGCAAATAAGATGGCCTGGCACATTTATGTTCTGCTCAGCCACTAAAAGGATCCCAGCTCTGTGTGTATCTGGAGGAGAATTAGATTGATGATAATTGGCCAGAAGATTGAATTGGTTTGACATGTCCACAGTCACCCCATGAGGCAGCAGCACACTGAGCATCAGATCACTTCCTGTGAGAGGGAGCTGAGATTTCGTGGAGCTAACAAAGACCAGACTGAGCTCTGGACACCAAGCTGGGCAAGAGAACTCCCAAATAACACAGCAAGCATGGAATGCTGACAACACCTCCTGACTAATCATGTTTTCCAGAGGGAAGGAGAGTATTGCACAAGGGTGATAAACCCAGGAACATGCTGCAGCTTCAGGAGGAGACACAGACTGCACACAGCTACCCACAGCTCTTCCAGTGTGTAGTGAAGGAAGGGCTCAATATTCCCAACTTTGGCTCTGCCTGTCTTTCCAGCATTAAGCACTGTTCCTCAACTCATTCCAGGTAGTTACACCCTTCCATTCCATGCAGCAGGACAAGGGATGGACACAGTGAAAGTCCAGCTCACACCACAGTCATTAGCAACTCTCAGTGTCCCAGTACAGTTGTGTCCAAGCTTAAGGAAGGCTGAACTCATCCAGCACCTGTTGTAGGGCCTGGTTTGGCACAAAACTCCAGGGCTGGGATCCCTGGCAGGCTCAGATCAAACTGACCCTCAGCTCTGCTCAGCATCAAGAACACACAAGCCCAAGAGAGGCAGCAGATCAGAGCTCCTCCCTGCAGGTGATGCTCAGACCTCTGGGCTCTCAGAGCATGCAATAAACCTGTGGCAGCAGCAGTGTTCATGAAGCACATGGAAAGGACCCTGAGACATAAACTCTAGCAACAAAAGCTGAGGAGCATCTCCCTCCTGGACAAGTTTCAGCAGTGCAGAGAACACCCAGAGCCCACACAACACACTTGGCTCAAATGAGAAGCCAAGGAGAAGTCCTCAACTGAGAACTCCTCAGCGCTGCTCTTTGGCACTGTCTGGTGATGTGTCCCATATAAGAGATTTTAAAGTGTGAGCAGCTGGTTCACAATTGCCAGGGACAGGAGACAAGGCATCCAGAGAGGCTCCTGCTGGCTGAGAGCTGCCCTGCCCCTCGTGTGCCTCAGTCCCAGAGCTGAGGAGGGGCAGAGGAGGCAGAACAGCAGCTGAGGCTGTTGTCCATCTCCTCCCCAGCAGACATGGCTCATGGAGCTTCCACAGCAGGGAACTGTTTCTGCTGCTGCCAGCTGTGCCCAGCACAAACATTTCCATCTTTCCCTGGGCAACGTGACAGCATCACCATCCCCTCTCTGCTGCCTTCCAGGCTGGAAGCACAGCACTCTCTTAGGGCTGAGATAGAAACAAAGGAGATTGAGGCTCCATAGGGTACCACACTGCAGCAAACACAACCCCCGAGCCCAGAGTGTCAGGGACCACAGGCAGCTCCCAGCACATCACCCATGGCATGTCCTCAGCAGCTTCCTCTCCAAGAGTTTCCTCCCAAGCCCAAACCATTTGCTCCCTCAGAGCCCAGCACAGAGGGCTGTGTTAAGAGCACCATCTGGTGACACAATCCATAGAAGAGACTTAAAGGAATGAACAGTTCACTTACAAATCCTTGGCAGAATGATGCATAACTCACACTCTGTGGTCCTCACCTCACACACAGTGTGTCTGACAGCACAAAGCTGAGCACCCTGTGCTTCCCAGCATAGCTACTGCTGCTCTGGGTTACCTACACCCTCCCCATGGCCTTCAGCTAATTAAACCTCAGGGCAGCAGGTAATCTGTCTTCATTTGGAAAGAAGGATTCATCCCGAGCATAGTCCCTGCAGTACTTGTTGCTGCAACATCTCCTTGCTTTGAGAACACCTGGGGCTCACAGAGCAGATAAAGGGTTTAGGTAAAGGGTTTACACTACCTTGGAGACACAGATAACCTCCAAGAGGAAACCAGACCTCAGCTGGGAATTTTGCATCTTGTCCTGCAGTCAGCAGCACTGTCAGATCCACAGCACAGGTCGTGTCACTGTGCCTGGTGAGAGCTGCAGAGCTGCACTGAACACTGCTCCAGACACAAGTCCAAATGAATGGGGGCTCCAGTCCCTTTCAGAGCTCACTCATTCCTGACAGGAAAGTGCTCTGTGACAGATACACAGTCACAAAGTTCCTAGTGTTCACTTCACAGCTTTGGCACAGCCTCAAGACATATCCCAGCCCCATGTTCCCTGCACTGGTGGAAACCTTCAAAAGATGAGGTTTCCAAACACTTCTGAGTAACTCTTCTACCACAAAAGGCTTTTATGTTTATCTCTGACATACAAGATAAAAAAATAAAGTGACTTTCACCAAGTCATTTGCTGGACAGGCTTAGTTGGGGTGGCTGAGTCCAGCCCAGCCTTGGTGGCCTTTGGCCATGCAGATGGGTCTGGTCTCCCCCAGGGCAGGGCAGGGGCTGAGCTGCACACACAGCAGCAAGTTCTGCCTGTGGGATGTGTTGGGGCTTCAGTGAGGTCACAGAGGAGGCAACAAGGGCTTAGATCAGTGAGTGCCCTTTATGATCATTGAATGGCTTGGGTTGAAAAGGACCTTAAAGATCATCTTGTTCCATCCCCCTGCCATGAGCAGGAACACCTTCCCCTAGCCCAGGATGCTCCAAGCCCTATCCAACCTGGCCCTGAACACTTCCAGGGATGGAAGGTGAACATCAGTGTCAGGATGAAGCAGCAGGTACACTCCTGCACACCATAAGATGCCTGTTCCTTGGTGAGGAGTCCACCAAGCTCCTTCAGCCCCTGTTACCCAACACTGTGCTCTGAGAGCCTCGTGCTCATCAAATTCCTGTGCTAAACATCCTCCTCTCAGGTGTGTTAATGAAAGGAGCAGGAATTTACCCCCCTGGTTTTAATCCCTGCTAATTTAGCAAAGATTATCCCAGTGGAGCTCGCCCAGCACTTAGCTGAGGTGGCAGCCCATGGAGAGCATTGGGAGGTGATTTGGCAAAGAGCAATTTCCTCAGCATTAAGAGCTTCGTTCTGCAGGATCTGCTCCACTAACACAGAGCAAAGGACATGAGGACAGCATGGAATGCAGTTCAGCCCCCATGAGCCAATTCAGGCAGTGATGTGATCCCCAGAGCTCACACAATAAAGCAGTTTAAGAAGGGGAGAGAAGGGCAGTGCTCTGGAGAGCTCATCATCTCAGCCCTCAGGGAGGGTTGGCAGGAGCTCCAAACTATGTGTGTGTCTGCAGAGACATCCCCAGCTCTGGAAATGTCCAAGGCCAGGCTGGATGGGACTCTGAGCCACCTGTGAGCTGCACACAGAGCTGTCTCCTCCCAACTTCAGCACAAAAATCCCTACAGAAAACCTTCAAGTCCTTGTGTTTCGTGTACAAGGTGTAGGTAAATAGGACAAATCATTTTCTGCCTTGGAATTATCACTGGTTGTGGATCCCACAGGTTCCTCTGCAGCCCAAATTTCATCCTATTTCCACACTGCAGGTAGCAGGAAAGTCTTTTATGATGTGAATTAACATCTAATGATGTGCAAAAAAAAAAACCAACCCAGAAACTTGAGTTGAAAGAGTGATTTTGTCATTTAATAGAAATAACCAAACCAAAATGGGTTTCAAACAATGCTTTAAACTGAGCGAATACAACTTCTACAGCACATTCCAGAGCACTTAACAAGAAATATTTACAGGCAGCTAAAGTATTAAATAACCAGGGAAAGAAAACTTTGCCTTTTTTTTTTTTATTACACACCAGCAAAAAACACAGGAATGGAACAATTAGAAATGCTAACTCTGTTTTTAAAAAAAGGTAAATATGATGATTCAGATCATACAATATCACAGGAACAGCACTTGGTTCTTGGAAGAATCATATTCAAAGATGAGCAAAGTTTACTATGTGCAAAAAAAAAAAACCACAACAAAAAAAAAAACCAAAACCAAAATACCCCCAAAATAACCCAATTCCAATACAGGAAGCAAGAAGAATCAAAGAATGTCATGGATTTAACCCTTCCAGGAGGATATTCACATGGAAAACAAGCTTTGAACTGCACAAATCTGTTGAAGTTTATATACATTTGTGTCCTGGTGTTCTGAACCCCAAGATCTCCTGTCCACAGGCTGACAGGGCCAGATGTCAGAGGAGCTCACAACACATTTCAGTCCCTCTCCTGCTGGAAATTCCACATATTCCCAGGACAGCAGCCTGGAGCTCTCAGGTCACTCAAGAGAAAAAGCCAAAACTGCAATTCATACACTTTATACTCCTCCTCTAATAAAGATACCCAAATTAACAGCAACTTTGGAAAGCTAAGTCCATCCTGACATGTTGAGAGTGTAGAAAGGAGGATTCCCATGAGCAAACTGGAGCTGGATGGAAGAGTTACTGCACATACACTTGGAGAAGGTGAAATAAATCACCATTCCCAAAGATACAATCCATATGTCCCATCTGAAATATGTCTATGTAAATTGTGGCATATACATTTTTTTTGTTTTTAAAAAAGTACCTCCATTTATTTCTTTTTACCCAAACAGCTACTTCTTAAAAAAATACAGAACTTTCCCCAATGTGTAAAATAAAATGCCACACTATATTGTCAGCAGCTGCTGCACACTCTGTGTTGAAGAGCTCAGCTGGGTGAAAGTCTTACAAACCTCCCTACAAAATCACTGTCCCAAGGAAAGGATTCCTGTCCTGCTGACAGGCAGCAGGCAAAGCAGTTTTATTGCTTTTTCCAAGGAAGAGAGGAAGAAAAACAAGGAAAAGCCAACTAGGAAAAGCCAAATCCCAGCACACCTTACACACAGCTCCAAACTGCTGTTGCCATAACCTGAACTTTTAGAGGTCAGCCAATAAAGCAAGTGCTAAAACAGGAACTTGGGCTCAATTTAAGGACTTCTGCTCCAGTGGTTTGCAGAAATGTTTAGAAATCATCTCAAAGATGCAGCATGAAGGGTGTGACACAGCCAAGTGTCACAAGGACCAGCAGTGGTGACATCCCACACAGCTAACAACCTCTTGATGTTCAGCTGAGCATTTCTGTTGGCAAAAGTTGGGGGAACATTTTTTTTTTTGGGTGCTAAATATGCCTTATAATGCTATAAACCCCCTAACTCCAGGGCACAGCCAAATAACATCCCTGAACCAACTCAGCAGGTGGAATCACTAGGGAACACACAGAGGAACCTGCTAACAGAGCAGCTCACACAGCACCCTGTGCACTTCTCACTCTCATACAAAGCAAGTTGTCTTTGCCTTCTTTGGATGAACTCAAACTTCAGGGCCGTTTCCAACAAAAATCCAGACAGGAATTTGCACAAGTGTTTGAAAGGAGAGTTACACCAAGTGCTAAACTCCTCCTGCCAGCCCTGGGATCACACAGAGGGGCTGACACCATCTCCTGCAGGTTTTCCTGCTCTAAGCTGTGCTCTAATCCCCCAGGTGGAACAAACCCTCACGTTCACATATTGCACACACAGCACCTGGCCCAGAGAAGATGCTCAGAGAATCAGTAGCTCATTAATACAAACCCAATTAATTTGCTCCTGACCAAGTTAGACACACAGAGAGGCATCAAAAATTGCTTGGACTGAGCAAACCCTTCCCAGCTCTACAATGAGCATCTACAGGATCAGGAAATAATTAGCAGTTTATCTACCCTTTTAAATAGAACTTGGTTGCTTTCAAAACAATCACTGAATTGTTTTGGGAGCTGCAAAATGAAGGGGAGGAAAAAAAAAGATAATGCTTTCATTCTTTTTATAAAGAAACACTTGAGATTTCTTGCACTCCCTCAGAGTGGCATAGAATCCTACTGAGGAGTTGCATGGAAGGACCAACTCTAGAGGTAAACTGGGATCTGTGTGATGGAAGAGCTTAGACTCAGCAAAGTCAAGCTCAGCATCACTCCATGTGTGGGTGAAGGCACTGACCTAGAGCTGGACAACTCTTCTACCTGTTGCAGGGAGTGATGATCAGAGAGATCACCTCAAGAGAGATCTCAGAGCACTGAACATCTGCTCTGGGTGGGAAGCAGAGAGTCCCATCCCTACAGCTCTCAGGGAGTTCAGGAGCATCTCTGAAAGCTGTTGTGAGGTCCTTCCCCACTCTGCCCCCAGCTGGGATCCCATCCCAAGCTCCAGCTCTGGCAGGACTGAACCCATGGCTGGTGCTCAGGGAACAGCTCACAAGTTGAGGCCTGAAGGTACAGGCCTGAGAGTGCATAAATACCACAAAAATAGGAACCCGATTGAAGAGAATTCACAAAATCTTATTTTCATGATTAATTTTAATAATATTCCTTGGTAAAATGAAGCTGAGAAACTAGAAATGCAGAAATAGGCAATACAGAGAGCCATGAGGTGATGCCTTGTCACTATTAGTGTCCTGCTCACACACATCAGCCTTTCTACAGGCAAAGGTTTTGCTCGTGGTCGACTGAATATGTTGAAGTTCCTTTTTCCTTTTCATATACAAACTGGTAAAAAAGAAATTTAAACTGGCACTAGTTAATATCTGAGCTGAAAAGTGTAACATTTGAGTAGAGAAGCAAGCTTGAAGTTACAAATACCTTCAGTCTGCTCATTTTTTTGAGAGAGCCCCAGTGACAGACTTGGCTCTCAGGAACCAAATCTGCAGCGATTCACATCAAAACTGCTGAGAGCATCTCTCAATTTGATATTGTGCTAAACTAGTTCTCTTTACCATTATGGTAAAGTGTATACAGTGTACCAAACCCCCAGGGATTCACCACAACCTGCTGCAATCCACATAAACTATGGCAAACTGAATCTGTCAACTCAAGCTCATCTGAGCACAGGATTTCTTCATCTCACTTCAACAAGATTCATACAAAGGCAAAAGTTCCATTTATTACTTCTAGCACTGACTTGGGTCAGCCAAGAAAACAACTGCTCAGATTGCAAATGACCTGATTTCCAAGTGGGAAGGCTGAGCTGGAGGCAGTGTGTGAGGGGAAGGCACTGCAGAGGTGCCTGACACGGGTTGGGTTAGTTTAGGAGTTAGGAGATTGTTCTGTTATTACTCTTTGCCCAGAAATCACTCCAAGCCAAATCCTGCTCTGTGCAAGTGCTTTGTTCACTGGATGGACAAATATCCCAATGCCAGACTGATTCCAGTCTTTCTAGACAGTTTGCTCACAAGCTGCTTCTGAAGAAAGTTCTGAGAAGACTCTGAGAAAAAGAAGACAGACCCTCGAAATGAATGCAGTGTTAGAAATAGCATATATTACAAATCTCTTCTTGATAGGAACAATTGATAAGAATACATATTAGCTTAAAAACAGGTCAGCAAATGTTGCTGAGCTGTGAGAAATCTCAGTTCACTATTTACAAATAAGACAAAGTGAATACAGGAAATTTTACACATTTGGTAGTTAATAGGTTATTGTTTGCCGAGTGGTCTATTAGAAACTGATATTTTAGGAAGACTGGAAAAACACCCCAACCAGTTATTACCTCTTCAGTCTATTATTTTTGGAGTACAGAAAATTAGAGAAGGAATACTGGAGAGAACATTCTGCCTCATCAGGGGGATCAGGGACAGGTGACAACACTGAGACTTTGCCATGAAAGCCATTAAAGTGTTCTGGGTACAGGACTTGAACCAACACACCTAAATCCTACTGGAAGAGGTTGTTGCCACCAGTATAGTCCTTCATCTGTCAAAAACTCACACTCCTGCACTTGCCAATTCAGAACAGTTTAATGATTATTTTTTTCTTTTTCCTTTTTGCTATACATAAAATGGAGTAAAGAAAGCAAAATGTCGATGATTGGATCCACACAGATCAGTTAATTCACAATTTGCTTCAGTGAGATGATCAAAGCAATGACCAACACACACTTAAAAGTTCACACAAAGAGGGAACTTTGCTCACAGGTTACACAGTCACTGTACTGGCCCAGTCCTGCAGCTTCACTGCACAGTCTCCTCTGCACATGGAACACCTCTTAGCAAATCTGCTTCTGTTCCACATTCCTCCAGCTCTATCTGTGAGACCAGGATGAGTGTGTCCCCCACCACCAGGAAAAGAAAGGATATAGCAAGTAATCAAGGAAAAAAAAAAATACAAACCACCAAAAAATTTACAATACAGGATGTTTTTCATTTCCCCTTTTGATGCGAATGCTTTTCTGTACAAGTGGGTTTTTTTGTCATCTAATACTGTTAAAAAAGCTATCAGCTTCTTCAAGATGGCCACTGCAGGCATGATAAGATTCCAGGAACACTTAAATAACAGTTTTTACAATAAACTTTAGGTCCATGTCATTAGATTACTTTATATGCACTGGTCTCTCATCTGATTTTAGGCGTTTTCTACGTGGCTGTATAAAATCTTCATCGGAGTCCTCAGTTATTTCCCCATCATCCTCTTCCTGCTCAAATTCAGGCAAAGGTTGGAAGGTCCTGTCTGGGTAGATCTCTGTAAGTTTATCTTCAAAGTATAATGCAACTGCCTTCCCTGCCTGTGCTACTTCTGAATCAGCCTGTGGATGAAAGAAGACAGGAATATTCACCTGTTGGAAATGCACATCCCTTCACCAAGTGTGCATGGTCTGAAACGCTTACCTTCAAATTAATCTCTTGTGTTTCTGCATAAACTTGAACAACTTTCATCATCTAAAAAGGATACCAGAGTCAAAAAAAATGAAATTATAATCCTTTCTAAAGTCATGAGAGATTGCACAGGATTGGATGACTAAAGTCAGCCATAACAACAAACCAGTTTGTTATGGGCTGAGCTCTTTAGTTCCCAAACTAAAACAATCTTAGGAGGTAAATAAACCTTCAACAAAACACACAACTTTTGTACAAATAAGTGGCTCCCGCTCATTTTCTGCTCATGACTGATTTCTTCATGCTAAATCTGAGTTGCTTATTGTGGGAAAGTCTCACTTTGGAGAGAAGTGCTCCAGGAGATTCCCTTCCTGGGGGTCTTACCCCCCTTGGATCTAACAGCACTTGGCTTAGGTGCACTAGACACGATGCTAGGTCAGGGTGACTCAACTTTGCCATAAATAAGACAAGCTGAAACACCTTTTTTGTTATCAAAAATGAGAAAAAAACCCCATCACATCCCTCAGTCTTTTCTCCCTGATTTTACTCTGGTCCCTCAGAGCTGCAGCAGGTTTTCCTCTACAGTAAATGCTACATTAACTCCCTTGATGGAGAAGTTCACATAATTGCAACTTCCCCAGTGCTCATGAACCTCCACCTAATGCAGAGACATGAAGGAGTTGAGGCTGTCCAAATCCCAAATGTCTGTGAGCTTTTCCAGCATCACATCATTAACCTTGAGTTTTACTAGTGAGATTTTAACTGCAGCTCTGTGCAGGTCCTTCCACTTACTGCTGCACAGAGCCAGAAACACAGCCCAAACCTGCAAATCCAGGGAACATTGCACAGAGAAATATTAGCTGCTTCATGCACTTCTCAGGACAGAAGAAAGTAATTTCCTGTGATGCCTTTTGTCCCCCTTGCTTTCAGGCATCTCAGAAATCAGGAACCCTCTCAGCTCCTCCTCTGTTTCAGAAAATATCACCACTTATTTGTTTGATATTCAGATTACTTTGTCCATTGCTCCACTAGCAATGCCACTCAGGTAATTTATCTCCCCAGGATTATGTTTCACATTTAAGGTCCAAATATTTCATTGCCAGATGGGATCATTGCAAAGTGAGTAAAAATAGGAATCCACATCCGAGTTATCCACTGAAAACTGATTTTTGTGAGAGCCCAAACACACATGAGGTTAGTACTGGCCATGATGACCACAAAGCTTTTCTGCATTCAGCCTGTGTCAGGTACTAGGACCACAAAGGCACTTCTCAGTACAGGAAGATTCTCAATAGAATCTACCATGTTTCATGAGTGTACAACAATTATCTGTATAGTTTGAGACAGTTTCAAGGACTCTCTGGTTGTCTTTATTACCACATGTCCTAAGCACTTCCATAATGTATTCACCACACAGTAACGAGGTCACTCTGCTCCTCAGTCACAGATCCGTATCAGGGAAAGCACTTCAAAAGTTCCCTCTGTCAAAGCCTGATCTCCCAATTCAACTAAAAATGAGAAGCACTTCTGCAATTGCCTCTGTTTTGTTTGGACTTTAAGTGTCTGATTCAGCATCTGCTCCCAAAGCAGAAGTTAGGACTGGAAGCAGAGCCTTAAATTAGAGAAGCTGCACAACCATGTTGAAATAAAGCTTCATCTACCAAAAAATAAAAAAAAATAAAATAAAAAAACATAAATATATTGAGATTGGAAGTTAACATACTTCATTAAACCTTTCACAGTTCTTGAAGATCAACCGAACATCTGCCACGAAATCCTCAGGAGTTTGGTAGTGTTGGGAATGTTTCTTCTGCAGTTTCTTTTTCACTGTAGATAAATCCATTGGCTTCTTTATAATTTTATAGTAGTTTGGTATCTGTAAAAAACAAACAGTGGTTTATCACTAGAAGCTCTACAGAGTTCACAGAAGGAGGTGAATATCTTCACCTAAAATATCAACCTCAGCATGCAACTGATGCATGTGCAACCATTGAGAAAATTTTCTTTCCTCAAACTGTTTAGGAAGATTTTTTTACAAGGGCTTGGAGTGACAGGACAAGGAGGAATGGCTTTGAGCTGGAGGAGGGGAGATTTAGACTGGATATTAGGAGGAAATTCCTCTCTGTGAGGGTGGTGAGACACTGGCACAGGTTGTCCAGAGAAGCTGAGGCTGCTCCATCCCTGGAACTGTTTCAGGCCATGTTGGACAAGGCTTGGAGCAACCTGGGCTGGTGGAAGGGGGTGGGACTGGATGAGCTTTAAGGTCCTTCCAACCCAAATCATTCCATGATTCTTCCAACCTTCCATATTTATCACAGCACATCGAGGCTAGTCATTACTTCTCTTACAGCTGTACACAGAACAGTCAATGGTCTCTTTCCTCCTTTCATTTAAAAGTTTGCCCAAAGAGGGGAATAAAAAAGCTCTCCTAGAGCATTTCTGAATTTCATGGGTATCCTGAGACATCTCTTCCAATTCAATAACTGCTAATTCAAAGCATTTTTAACCCTGGGGTTGAGACTGGGAGTAAGAGACTCTGCATGGAGAAGAGCTCTACAAAAAGCAGATTCTCCAGAACCAGCTCCTTTCCCTCTCAGAATCAAACACTGGATGATTGCCAGAACTTTCAGACTGGTCAAGGGAGACAGTCCTAGCAAAAGCAGTCAGATCCTCCCCAAACTCAGCTTTAGACTTAGAGCTGTTACAACAAGAATTAGTGAGTGTTTCAGGAGACTCACCGAGGCTGGGACTGGCTCCTGGAATTCAATGCTCAGCTCGTGGCAGTACAGGTACAGCAGGAGACGTTCACATTTCTTGTCAAGAAACAAACAGCTCCAGATTAATATTCCTTACTTATCCTCAGCCTAGGAATTCCTACCTCCCTATTTTCAACAGGTTTCTACTTCAATGGCTTAGTGCTAGAAGATGTCAATGCTACCCCCACAGGCTTGATTAGAAAAGGGAAAGTTCTCAGGAGGGCAGAATATCACTTTCCTGTGCACATACTTCCTCTTGGCTTTCTTCTTCCCAAACAAAAGCCTAGGGCTAAAGTCAAACACAAAGAGGAAAGCTAATATACTGCAAAATGAAACACAAACTACAATTTCTTCCACTGCTTTGGTCCAATCACAACCACATGTCAGAGGAAAGGACTGAGCTGAACACTTCTCCCCACAAGACAAAATTAAACAATCTGAAACCAAAGTGTTGCCATGAATTCCCTTTGGAAATATTCTTTCCTTTGCCTGGAATTCCTTTAGAGGAATTTGATTTGATGCTACTCTAACACTTAATGAAGTGGCTTGACTGATGAAGCTAAAAATTACTCTGCCAAGTCACTCACCCTTCTCCCAAGAACACACCTAAACACTCCCAGCATGGACTCAACACACCAAACTTACAGAACTATTTTATGATGCTGCAGCAAGGCCAAATGCAAAGAACTTCATTAAGAACACGTTAAAGGATGCCTTTAAATCCAGAATATGTGTTCACACAAAATTTTAGCTGCTATGTGGTTGCAGGGCCAATGCAATGGAACATTCCCACAGTCACCAACACCTGGATCTGTGGCCACAGCAAGGAAAACTCATTAATCATTTTGGATTGTTTTGCAAAAGCCCAAACTATATTTGATTTGTTGCAGGCACAGCAAAACCATCTCCTATCAGTGGGGGATAGCTAATGTGAGAAAGCACTTTTTTTCTAGGCAGCAGATTCCTGCAGATTTGGGACTTACCCTTTGGTCCACAGGACTCAGGCCTTGTACTGTTTTCCCCTTCTTGCTGTGCTGTGAGTTGTCACAGTCATATTCTACTTCAGGTTTGCTCAGATCTCTGCAGAATGTACATATCCATTCTCCACTGAAGAGAAAGAAACACAATCATTCCAGTTATCCAGGGACAAATTCACATCAGTGATGACTACAAAGATTTTATTACTCACTTACAGATTCACGTTGTACTGAAGTAAAGAGTTGGATACCCAAAGGTAAAGGAAATGAGGACTAGAGGGAATGGCCTTGAGTTGAGACAGGGCAGATTCAGATTGGATGTTAGGAAAAATATGTTAGGAATATTGCCCAGGAGGTGGTGAAGTCACCATCCCTGGAAATGTTTAAGAGGTGTCTGGATGTGGTGGATATGGTTTAGGGGCTACAGCAGTGACAGGTTAAGGGTTGGATTTGATAACCTTAGGGATCTCCTCCAGCCTTGATGGATCCTATGAAAAACCCTTAATGCTCACAACAATTCTGACAGCCAAGACCATTTTTCCTGCCCTCATATTCCTCCCCCAATGATGCTTTACCTTTCTCATCATGCCTTAAAATGCACTTTACATAACAGAATCACATTCTGACAGACCATGTGTCTATCAGAACAACATGGACCAGCTCCACACGAACAATTCAGGCAGGTGTTGGAAATGGCAGGACTTCTAATGCCAAGAAAACATGCAGAACTAGCAGATGCTGAGGATGAACCACCAGTTTTGGTACTATGTACAATCTCCACTACGACTGAGCCCACAGAGCTGCTGTCAGCGCCAGCGACCCTGTTCCTGGTACCTTGGAAAGCTGAGGAGTGTTGGTACATGACAAGTCAGGTGAAACACCTTTGGGCACTTCTCACAGCACAAGAGATCCCCTCCATTCTGGCAGACAGCACACCAGTCCTCATTTGGGTCATCATCCTTGTTGTTGTCCCCTCCGATCCGGGCCGAGCGGTGCATCAGGCTCCGCACCGGAGACTTCCCGTTGACCAGGCTGTGTCCAGACTGTTTGCAGCTCTCACTTAAATCTGTTGGCTCTGTTTTCACATGATTTTCAAGGCTTCCTAACGCTTCCAGTTCACTTTCCAGATGTAAGTTAGTGGATAGTGGTGGTGTCAAGCTGCTCTCAGGACTGCTGAGCTGAAATGAAAGAGGCACGTGAAAAATCAGAGAGGCTCAAGGGTATCTTCCTTCATGTGTTGAAAGTCATCAACCACTTCAAGGGACTGGACTAATGTCCCAAAATATGTGGGAAATTATTAGGAAGTGCTGAGTATTGAAAAGAAATTTTCACAAGATTTTCCAGAACAGATTCATTTCTACAGATCTATAACATGACAAAGTTTCAAGCCAAACACACTGATAAACTGTTAAAAAACAAACACCTTCACTATCATTAGGAAATATCCTCAAATCCACCACAATATTCCCAGTACATAGCTGGGAAACACTGAAAAATATTCACATGGTATATAAATTTTTGACTGACTAGAAGATTTCTCAATGTAATGACTTATCTGTGAATGTCCAGGAACTACTATTGATGGATAAGTTACAGTTTTTATTAATGAGGTATTAATAGCAACAAAAACACTACCCTGAGGTTATTTGATCTTAATAGCTGAGGATAAAATCTACATGACAGACTATGCTGTGCCTAAAATGATACAACAACATCCTCAACATGGACCAAACTGAGACTGAGTTCTGTCTCTGTCAGATTTCTTCCACCACACACCAACCTGCTCTAGTGGAAGGTGTCCCAGCCCATGGCAGGGGGTGGAATGAGATGAGTTAAGGTCCCTTCCCATCTAAACCATGCTGGAGTTCTATGACCCCATCATAACACATCAAACTGACAGGACTGGGTGTATTTGGCACCCACATCACTGGGTCAAGCCCTGCCCAAATCAGGAAGGGAAACCTCTGCCATCATTTCGTGTTTGTTTGCTCAACAGGAGCCAACAAGCTGCTGCCCAAGTCCCACGGCCAGTTTATTGCTACCTGTGTCACAGCCCCCAGTAATGAGCAGCCTCAGCAGTACTGCAGAAACAGCTCAGCACACACAAAGTTCAGAGGTGCTGCCAGGGAGAAAATCTCAGAGTGAAGCTTAAAACTGCCTTTTTTTTATTTCCAAATTCTTAAACATACTTCTAGGAAAACCTTAACATACTGTTAAATAAACTGACTTTACCATGCAAGCACTTCTTCTGCCATCCTCTGTTTTTTCCTGTTTTACTGTTCCTGAGAAGCTGCATATCTCTTCCTCTGTGCCTGGTTCTTGCTTGACTTTCACTTGGTCAGCCTTGAAGTTAATACCAGTTTTCTCAGCAGTTCTGCCCGAGGAGCCACAGCTAGAAAAACACCAGCACATAAATAAGAGGAAAAATCATCAGGGCAAAGAAATTGAGGTTACCCAAACGAAAGACAAAGCATGTCAGAACAATTACAAGAGAGCTCAAGATTACAAGACAGCAGAGAAAGACAGTGAAGGAAGAACACCACAAAATATAATTCCTCCTGTAAACATTCTTCCTTTACTGGGTCACAGTTAAGTCACAGCCCTATTGACCCAGTGCCAATCCATGATCTGAAACCTTCATGTGCTGGTGTGACACTCACCTTCCTCTGCTGCCTGTGCTGGAGGTACTGGGAGGCCTCACAGGAGTGTGGGAGTTGGACAAACCTGCAAAGAAGTGGTATAGAACTTGACTTGGTACAAATTTACATTCTGCAGTGAAATAGTGTTGAAAACACCAGAATTGCTGCTAGAATAGCCTGATTGACTAAGTCCCCTAAGTCAGTTTTCTGATCAGAATGTTAAATAAAAAGACAACAGTTGTTGTCCCAATGTTGTTGTATTGTTCCAATAATTGTTTTACCTAATCCAAACAGTGCCAAAGCCTTTAGGCCATTACTCCCTCAAATTTTGTGCACTGACACCCACCAATAAAGGAAAAGGATCAGATTCTGTATGGTTTGCATGCAGGTTTTGAGAAACAGTTACGTTCCACTGCTGCACAGATCCTTACAACAATCTTACAGAGAAACATCTATTAAATCCTAGAATGGTTTGGGTTGGAAAGACCTTAAAGCTCATCCCATCCCATCCCCTGCCATGGGCAGGGACACCTTCCACCAGCCCAGGTTGCTCCAAGCCCTGTCCAACCTGGCCTGGAACACTCTCAGGGATGGAGCAGCCACAGTTTCTCTGGACAACCTGTGCCAGTTCCTCACCAACCTCACAGGGAAAAATTTCTTCCTAATGCCTAAAATCATCATCTTACCAATAGAAATCAACATTTTCTATGTTTAATAACTCAACATTAGGTATTGGTGACAATTTTTTCACATCTATCACCAATTGGGGCTGTCCTGTGCAGGGCCAGAAGTTGGATTTTGATGACCCTAGTGGGTCCCTTCCAGCTCAGATCATTCTGTGATCCTGTAACTGGTTATACTCAGAATTACCCTAATCAAATCCTTGTGGGGTGTCAGTATTTCTGTGACTAAATTATTCTACAAAGTCACTTCCCAAACCTCAGAATGGTCCAGGCAGTTATCACTTGGGGGCAGTAACTGAACTACATCCTCTGCTGCACAAAAATGAAAGGACTGTGGGAACACACGACAAAAACAGTCCCTACATGTATCTGGGATGCTGCATCCATGGGCTGGAGGTTTGTTACTATAAAGACACTTCTGAAGGAGGGTAAAATTCAAATTTCCAGAAGAATCTATTTCTGAGCAAGATACATTTTAAGTAAAACATCACTTCCCTTTTTGGCAGGAAATGGTAGCAATTATTTTTAACTCCCAGGCCAGAAATACCTATTGTTTTCCAGAATCTCTAGGAACACCCACCACACTTACCTGATGACCCTGGGGACAGAGCTGAAGGTCCTGGGGAGGGATTCATGGTGCTGGTAGGCTGTGGGGGTAGGTGGCTGCCTGTAATGTACCTACTTAGCAGGTTATCTAAACTACTTGAACCAGCATCTTCCAGCTAGGGAGAAAGAATAAAAAACTGAATCAGTGAGGTCTAATTCAAGTTTCCTAACAGTACAACACATTTAAAATGAGATCAGGATCTTTACTGGAGTTGTTCCCTCTCCCTTCAAGGATTCAGGAAACATTTTTACCAGTTCCATACTGAGATGAGGCTTTCAAATTACAAACCCTGTCAGAAACTTACAGTAAGATTTTTCAATAGCTCCTAAATCTGAGTCTATAGGTGAAGCTGCTGTTGGTATCACAGCAGAGCATCTGCTGGGGTGAAATTTGGGGTTTGTTTCCTGTATTGTCACCAAGTCTCCTGTGCTTTACATGGGCATTTCAATGCAAACATCCTGCCTCCCTGGGCTCCCAAATGCTCCTGCAGAAAACACACGACCTGTACTTTCTTTGCCTCCACATGTACATTAAATTATGCTTCTGACCTCTCCAAATGAGCTTGACTTCAAAATCTACTTCAGCTTGTGTCCCCTCTCTGTGGGGCAGTGGGACACCTTCCCTCTGTGCCTCTTCCATCTGATTATTACCTTTAGAACAGCACAGAGAAGCTTCAGGCAACTTTAACTCTGAATAAATCACCATTCAGAGCACTCAAAATACATAACTATTCAATTACTCCAGTGATATCTTCCCATAGGATTGTCTTGTGGAAGAAAGGAAGTGCATACAGTACTTGGGATTAAACAAGTCTCAACTTTACTTCAGGATACGTTAAATAAATAAAAATGAAGTTAAATACTGATTAATCTAAAAGTTAATGCAAGTCAAGCATGTCAACCTTACATGGAGAAAATAGTCTGCCCTAGTGAAGGGCTGAAGATTTTAATTCTTCCACTTTAAGTGATGATTGTATCATTCCACAGGTATCCAAATAAAACAAGGTACAGAAAGGGAAGGAGATTCTTGCTCCACCCCCAGTGTGTGTGCCTGACCAGCTGCACTGACCTGGATGGGTGGGATATCTGGCAGGGAAGGCAAGTTCTCCGGGTTTGTGACGGAGGGAATGAGCTCGATCGCGGCGACGGACGGACTCGTGGGCCCCCGGTTGGCACTGGCCATGGTGGCTGTGGTGGGACTAGTTGGGTTAATTGTGGTGTTGTGCACAGAAACAACTGGGAAAGGCCCTGCATGCCCAGGATTAGAGTGCTGCAGGGAGAGAGGAGAGACCATGGCTGTGTTACAGACACATCAGGCACTGCACGTGACACACTGTGACAGCCTCAACACAACTCTGGGGCAAGAACATAGGAATTCACATCTACCAACACAACCTGACAGCATTGAATGCAAAGCAACTACTTTTCTTCACTTGGAAAGAAAGAAAAAACTACTTTATGTGGCTAGATATTTAAACATACATCACATCTTCCACCAAGTTATTTTCATATGTAGCTGTATTTCCTTAAATCCTCCCAAGACAACTTTAGATTGACATATCTGTCTATAAATTTTTACTGAGGAAAAAAAAAACTGTTGCAAGCAATTTAAAGTCATTTTGGGGTTTTGAGTCACATTAACATTCATCATCAAGGATTCTTATTCTTAATGGCATGCAGAGCTCTGCCTCATGCTTCAGGTTTGAATTTAAAACCACTTTAGAACTTGACTTAATTAAAACTACATCACTTTGAGCTTCACTATTCCTTACAATTCTCTAAGAAACCTCTGAAGGTCCTTTTCAGCTGAATGCCACTGAAAAGTGACTAAGGAAATATTTTGCTTCCCAGAACTAAAATGCAATGCAAAGCTTTCATTCCTGTTCTTAAAGCTGGAAAGATGTTCAGCAGAAATGTCACAGTACAATATGCAACATGGGAAAGCTTATAAATGTGTGTAGCTGTGAGGCCCAGGGGATACAGGTAAACACATTTACAGCTGGAGGAACCATCTACTGGAATGAAAAGTCTGGCACAATGGCACAAATGAAGCGTGTACACAGGATATACTTGTCTTTGAAGGTGAGGTTGCATCATGGAGTACTGAGGTCCATTGTGGCGTGGTATTCCTGGAATACGAGCAGCATTCTGAGCCATTCTCATCTGATGTGCTTGGAAAGCCCCACAGTTCATGTTACCCCTCTGCATGGTCTGCATGCTGATCAACCTGGGAGGCTGCAAGGGTTTGTGTTTTTAAAAAGTTTTGCTTTGAACATGGAGAAAAGAAGCCAATCTCTTCCCCACAGTAGCAGGTTTACCAGTAACACAACATCAAGCAAAGCCAAGAGCTGTCACATTTAAAGGATGGCAAATCTCAACAGATTTTCACATTTGTAAACTGCTTCATAAGCTGATATTGGATAGGGCAATTTTAAGCCTCAGTGTTATGGGAAAAGGTGAAATAACAACATATAAGATCCTTACCTGCTGCTGTAAGACTTGTGGGCTGCTCTGCCTGGGCACGGAGGCCGATGGCTGTGCCATCCTCATCTGCTGCAGCTGCTGGTGTTTTTGGGCATACACTTGCTGCTGCATGTGCTGGAGTCGAAGTTGTGCTAGATTGATCTGCCCTGGAGCTTTGTTGACATGGTTTGTTCCTGGAGGAGTTTGCCCAACCACTACATTAGGAGTGTAACTAGGGGTTGGTTTATTTTCGATGACGAGATTACCTGAACAAAACAAACAAAATTTTTGTCAACAGTTAAATCTCAACCCTCATTCAAAGGCTGATAAATGCAGAATATTCAGATGTTTCTAATGCAGTTTCCTTAGGGGCAGTAACAGAGCAATTTAAGTTTGAGATTTTAAGTCTTCAATAACCATAAAGGAGAGAAACAAAAAGAGAACTCAGGCTATGAGGAGATGAAATTGTAAAAGTAGAAACATTATTTGTGAGGACAGAGTAGAGTGAAAGAACTGGAACTGCACAGCCTGAAAGACAAGACAAACAGAAACAACTTCTCTGTGCTCACAACAAACAAGATGATAATTAGACAGGAAAATAACCTGCTGAGCATAAAGCTTCTATAACTAAGTAAGCAAAGGCTAGGAAAAAATTCTGGGGGAAAGTGGAGAGTGTTCCACCACTGAGTGTGGCAACCTGGGCTAGTGGAAGGTGTCCCTGCCCATGGCAGGGGCTGGAACTAGATGAGCTTTAAGATCTCTCCCAACCCAACCCATTCTATGATTGGGGCCATTCCTAGAACCATTCCCATTGGAAACCAAAACCTGTGGAGCAAACTTTGCTCATAGGAAGAACAGAGAAGATCAGGAGGGTAATCAAGACTCAGTGGGTTATGTCAAGAGACTTACGGTCTTCTGCACCAAGACAGGTACTACACCCCAACTCACTCATGTTGGAGAAACAACCCCAACCCAGTAGGGTTTTTCAAGCAACATAGAACATACAGTTTTCTCACCTAAATTGACCACATTCTTAGCCCAGAACGTGGGGTCACAATGGAAGCGAATGGCTCCGTTGGCAGCTGGGACAGGATCACATCTTGCCTTCAAAATGTGCCGCAGCTGGAAGGTTATCTGAGGGAGAGCAAAACCAGACTGGTTATGGCAAAGGAACAGGGAATGAGGACATGAAGAGGTCTGCATTTTCCCAGAGTTTAGACTGTGGATCACCAACAAAGACTGTCAGCAGTAAGTTTGGTTCTTGCCTGGCAAGTTCTCAATTCACCAGGAAAATCACCCACTGTCCAACTCACACTTCACTCTGAGGATTACAAATGACTGTACACCATCACACTCCTGCAATGACTCAAGTGAAACACTAAGGTGCCTTTACAGAGCTTGATCCCATTCCTTCTACAGTAATAGTCCTAAATCCTTCATTTACAACTCAAAAGTGGTGTATGAGTTGGGAAATTCATCCCATTGTTACAGAAGGCGTTTCTTAGTTTACTGAAGCATGAACAACTCATTGTCTCTTCCTTGCACATAATCTAGTGAAGCTGCAACATGCAATACTCAGGAATTTTTCTGACTAATCATTCTCTGAACTGTACAGCTAAGTCTGTACAGCCAAATGAGGAGTGGCTGAGGGCACTTGGGTCTGTTCAGCCTGGAGAAGAGGAGCCTGAGGGCAGATCCCATCAGGGTCTGCAGCTTTCTCACAAGGGGCAGTGAAGGGACAGTACTGATCTCTGCACTTTGGGATCAGTGACAGGACACAGAGAATGGCTGGAGCTCTGTCAGGGGAGGTTTAGGCTGGATATCAGGACAAGGTTCTTCCCCCAGAGGTGTTCGGGCACTGGAACAGGGTTAGGTTGGATATCAGGACAAGGTTCTTCCCCCAGAGGTGTTTGGGTACTGAACAGCTCCCCAGGGCAGTGGGCACAGCCCCAAGCCTGACAGAGCTCCAGGAGTGATTGGCCAATGCTCTCAGGCACTTGCTGGGATTTTGGGGTTGTCTTGTGCAGGGTCAGGAGCTGGATTTGATCCTTGTGGGTCCCTTCCATGCCTCTCTGACCCCAAGCCAGAGGATGCTCCTTACCAGCCTCTTGCTGTAGAGCAGAGCTGTGCTGCTGCCACTTGCAATGGCCCAATTAGTGAAGTTCATCACATGCTTCACTTGTCGTGACAGACCAGTGATGTCATTCTGTTGCTGTATTAACTTCATCTGTCTCTCCTTTGTTACATTCTACAAAGAAATAAACATTTGATTACAAAGAGAGTTTCAGACTTAGGAGGAAAATGCAAACTGCTATCAGAGGTCTCAGATCCAAAGGAAAATGTCCCAAGCAAAGTAGCTTATACTGCCTCAGGACACCTCCTGAGTACAGCAGGTAATTCAGAGCTCCATCCCTGAGAAAGCCTCAGCCCCTGATGACCTGCCAGCTGCAAACCTTGTGCCAGCAACCTGAGATAGAGAACTGAATCTTCAGAATTCAAATTTAAAAACTCATGACTGGGCAGTTGTTAGAACCTCACAAAAACCTGAAAGTTTCCAGTGGAAATCTTCTAGTTTGTAACCAATGTAGGTAAACAAGAAAAGCCAGAAGTCGTGTAATTTGAGATGATTTTTTACCCATGATCAAATTACTCTTTTCTTCCAGGAATATTCCATTTCCTTGCCAAGTAATTATTCCTTAAGCAGGAGAAATCTATAGTAATTCAATTGATCTTAACTTTTTTTCAGCCACATCGTGGCAGACTGGCCACATGCAGTGAACTCACTTCTTACAACGTTCCTCTCTTCTGATAAGTAATAATATGTTAAATTTTCTTAGATTTTAATACAAGTCAGAATATAATTATTACTCAGCATGTGCTACTTGGAAAAGATGTTTAAAGTCATTGTCTTCTGTCTCCTTGAATCTATCTAAGTACCAGCATCACACCTCCATGTACAAATACCTCAGACTGTTCTTCCATGGACCCTGGAAAAAAGCTATTTGAGGAAAAGAATAGACTACACACCTTAGAATATTATCATACAGAAATATGGCAAATAGAACATGAAAAGGAGATTTTTCAGCCACTCCTTTAGGATGAGCTTGATCTTGAATATGAGGCATAGACATAAACCTGAAGGAGCCACAGGCTCCAGTGAAAGGCTAAACAAGAGGTTTAACTCCAACACACCACTCAGAGGGAATATTAGGGCTGCAGCACCTGCAGTCACACCAAACACTTTTTTCAAACATGTGGGCACTTAATGTAGGGCTGAAAACTAAACACCACCATTGCTGCTTCCCTCAAACTGTACCTCAAGGTGCTGTAAAAGAGATTTTCCCTTCTTATTGATTTCATTGATGAGGGTGAATATAGCCACTTTGATTTCCTGTTCTACTCGTTTGTTAGTTTCATTCACTTCTTTTATCCTAAAAAAAAGAAAAAGAAAAGAGAAATGCATGGTCAGACAGTCACTTCACACTGTGCTGCCAAATTCCAACTCACAGCTTGGGTTTTGCTTCTAGTAATATGAAAAGGTTCTTGTGGTTTATATACTTTATATCTTTACACACACCTAGTCAAGATCTCATGTGTCTGGATGTATACATCGATATTGATCTCCATATCATGTGTCTCTCACTGTGAAGAATTGACATATGATGCTTGAAAATTTTAAGCTACTGTATATTAACCAGAAAGGAGTCAATCCTGAATTTCAGATGGATTCCTCCACCTCTCCCTAAAAAATTTGTACGAAGAAATCCTCCACCTCTCCCTAAAAAATTTGTAAGAAGGTTATTACATACCTGCAATCCATACACAATAAGGACATTTCACCAATGATTTGCCTGACATTACTCTACATTATTCTCTTGACTTTTACGACTTCTGTCTTTCAGTTTTCATACCTCACACCATTCCTATCACTGTTATTCTTCCTCAGTTTTAGTGTCTTCACTATTCTCAGCTCCTTCAGACTCAAGCAAATTATCTCGAGCTCTGTCCTGAGAATTTGATACAGCACCTACACTCCATTGCAAATTCTGGGTGTATTTGATGCTATGTTGTCTTTACCTCATGACAAGATCACATTGCAGGAGGATTCTCTATTCACTTGCAGGAGTCAGAGCACAGCACTTGGCCATGAGCCAGTGTAAAGCCTTAAATTGTCCTTTTTTCAAAGAGCTTCTTTGCTACTAGATCAGGTATCTGCACTTGTGTCACCGTTCAGCCTGGTATGACCACAAGACAACACTCACTGTCTGATGGTTATCTCCACTGTCAGGGTCAAGTGCCCTTTAAGGCTCCTTGGACATAAATGTTTTTTCATGACAGCACAACTTGGGGTCTACTCCAAAAAACATCCAACCAACCCTTCATTAAGTCCTTTGCATCCCCCTTGGCTTTGGCACCCAACAATTACTCCACTCTGCAGCTATTCCTTCAACACTTCTAAGCTTCAGCATCACATACAATGGCAATTTCATACCATCTGCCAACACTGACAACAACACTAATACCTATTTTTTTTCATTCCCTGAAGCTTTTATAATAATGGAGTTTATGCCCTACACACCCACAAGGCAATGGAATGACATCTCAGAGTAAACTGGTCTCACTCAGCCGTCTGGGTCAGCAGAAAATTATCATCTTTACACATCCCAACCACACGTTGCAAAAGTTCATCTAATTTTCAGTGAAGTCAGAAACATTCAGAAAAAAAACCCCATTACAATGTGTTACTCATATAGGCATCACCCATTACTAGCCTTGAATTCTTCCCAGACAATGTTTTGTGACATTTCTTGAGCTTTCAGTGTCATTATTTCCCATGTCACTGAGTTTCTGTTTCTTTGGGGGCATAAAAATTCTACACTTCACAACACTGTTGGGTTTTTGGGCCCTTCAGAGATTTCCATGACAAATCAGCACAGAAAAACTTTCATTTTCATTGCTTCCCATCTTCCCTCTGTCATGTCTATCATCTCTTTTTTTCTTTATGCACATGGCACCACAAGGAGTTAAAAATCTGCAGCAGAACTTCTCCTTATACCCATAGTACACATCCTTCCACCCTTGTACTTTCCACCTCCAGATGAGCTGTCATTTTGCAAATGACCTCAAAGTTGCAGAAGGCTGAGAAAAGCCCCGAGAAGCACAGTGGAATTCCCAGAGCTGCAGCACAACACGTCACCAAAATGGGTGAAAATCCAGCAGAGACCACGTGCTCTGTCCCTGCAGTCAGAGCTTTGTATGACACTGAATTTAAGGTAACCCTGGAATGCTTAACTTAAACTACCTAAAAAACCCCTTAAACCTCACAACCAACCACTATTTCCTATTCCAATTCAAACTGAGTTTTTGTTACACAGAGGTTTTCACATGAAACATAAAAGTGTTTCTATATTTCAACCCTTCTGAACTCAGCACAAACCATAAGATGGGTTTTTCTTGCCTTTTCCACTCTTTTTTTCCCCTTATCCCTCTCCAAAGTGTAATAAATGTGTCACATTTTTGTTTCTACTCAAAGTTGCCCCAGAACACAAACTTTGGTATCTGTTTCTTGTAATCATTCCAACACATGCACAGACTTACAGGCAAAAAAAAAAAACAAACCACTAGGAAAAGGGATTAAATCCAACACAACTAAAGACACAGAACTAGCTCAAACATGGTACTCTAGTCCCATCACTCATCTCCCTGTGATTCATTAAAAAGGCAATGTAAAAGTTAAGCATTTTGGGGAACTTACCTATTCTGAACTTGGGCAGCTGCAAAATTTACATAATTCTTCTTCTCAAGAAGTTTTGCCAAGAGGTTCTCGATTGCACCTTTCTGGTTCTGAAAAGCTTCTTCCAGAAACTGGTACCTTTTTGACATGCAAGAGAAGACACCAATTACCCAGGGGCAATAAGCTGAACCTAAGGGCTCCCAAATTGGGTATAAAACTACAGAATTTTGAAAAACCATGACAAAATATCTACCAAAATCAGACTCTGCCTAGGCCAATCAGTGTGCCAAGTGTTTCAGTGCTGGCAGTGCCCATGAGAGTGAAGCTCTGAGGGTCACTTAGCAATTCCAACCACACAGGGTGAGCTGCATTGTTTCCCAGGATAATAAACCACAGAACACCATTCCTAAGAGATAGCAGCTGAAAAGCTGCAGGTTTGGGGATCCTTTAGTGTGTTTGATGAGGATAATGCACTGATAGCTTAAACACACATTAAAAGATACCACCACACCCCAGTGCTCTAGTTTTTCAGCTAAGGATACACTGCACTAGCTTAATCTGAAGAAAATATTCCTATTAAAACCTTATTTTTTTCCACCTTTCGTACTTCCAAGTGAAGAACACATCATTCCCTTCCAAGTTCTACGACTAAACAGCTGCTCTAGCTGCGAACACATCATTCCCTTCCAAGTTCTACAACTAAACAGCTGCTCTAGCAAAGACACCTTCCATTACTTCACTTGCACAAAGTGCAAGTAGCAGCACTGAAGGAAAGCAACAGAATTAGGTTTATTTTCCTCACATGGAATTGCATGTTAGGAAATTCCTAATCCTGGAATGAACAATGCAGCAGAAGCAAAGTGTCTCTGCTGAAAATGGCCAAGGGGCATTAGGCAGCTCTGAGTTTCCATCTTTTCTGATCCACAAGTTCAGGATTCCCACCAGTCACTTGCTACATCTTGTCTTTCCAACAGGCAAACTTCATGTTTCTGAAACATAACTTGTTAACAACAGGGAAGACTTAGGGTCCTAGAACACCTTGGGAACGTTTCCCCAACATTCAAAAGGGCAGAAAACTCCCTACAATTAAAGTGAAGCATCTTCTAAGCTGCATTAGAAATATCTCACACCATCTCCTGAAAAAAATGAAAGGGAAAGTAGTGTTGTCTTCTGTCAAAATCTAGGAGAACACTGCAATCCAACAGGAAAGTGTCTGGATTGTGATCAGATTTACAGTAACCCTGTTTCTTGATTCAAATGACTCACAATTATAACAACAGAGACTCAGGCAGAGAACACTATTCACAACACGAACAGCTCTGTTCCTGTTCCGGCAGCTCATACCAGCAACAGACAAGTTTCACCTCCAAGAGTTCAGATTCCTCAGTCTCAATGTTGCAATGTTGCTTTTTCTAAGCACAGTCTAAAGCTCTTGCAGATAGACAGACAGATGCATGAGATTTTAGGTATTATGATACAAAAAAAGCATTCCTAAAGGCCAAAGTCTGCAAAATTGGAAATGTCTGTAGAGCTGCAGATTTTCTGAAACTATTTTCATGAAGTTGAAATCAGATTTCTATTTGAAGGAGGAAAATAAATCTATACTTAGCTTAGACTGCTAAAATTTTGCTCTAGCTACAGCTGAAACATTTTTTCTAAAGTGTGTGCACTGAAAACTACCTGAAATAAAGGAATCCCACACCATACCAGCTTCTCTCCAGAATCCTCAGCAATCTGCAGGGGCTGGAACTGGATGATCTTTAAGGTCCTTTCTAACCCAAACCATTCTGGGATTCTGTGATTGAATTCTGAGCTGAACACTGGACCATGTTGCTACTGAGATGGTGATTCATCCTCCTTGGGTGCAAACTATTAGAATTTCAGATAAGAAGTAAACAGGAGGTGAAAATTAATTCTCGTTTCCACTTGGCATGATTTTCCTTCAGTAATTTAGTGACCTTTATCAAAACCTCAGCTGTACTTCACGGCAGACTAAGCAGCACCTAATCACCTGTAATTCACATCTGCAGACAGGAACATTTGAAAAGAGTGTTCTGCAAAGAGAGCATGTTAATGGCAAAGGATTCTCTTCTCTTACTGGAAGAGCACAGGGAAGAAGAATGAAATCCATCTGTTAATCCATTAGCAACTGTGCACACAACAGATGCAAAGAAACCAAGGAGAACAAGTCAGGGAATGTATCCCAGGAGAACACACTTTGTGACTAGGGTGTCTTTCAGGATATTTAGCATTAAGCCTATGAAAGGACAGGGCAGGAAGATCTGAGGCTGTTCAGATTTTAATAGCACTCATTTCAAAAGTTATAAAGTTCTCCATTAGACTGTGAGAGCAACCACTACTCTGGGAACCAAAAGCAACACTAAATTCAATACTGCACCTTTAGAGAAGAGTTACTTGTAGCCTGGCTAGGAAAAGCAGTGTTGCAGTGGCTGATAAATACAGATTTAACCCCAGATTTTCTGCAAAATACTTGTTCAGACATTCAAACAACTCTATGACAGAGCTGCTAAAGAGCTGGAAGTTTGAATATATCTTTAAAGGTTCCAAGTTTACAACTCTATGACAGAGCTGCTAAAGAGCAGGAAGTTTGAATATATCTTTAGAGGTTCCAAGTTTGTTCTAGCAGCTAAGAGAAAAGCAACTCTGGAGACAAACCCACAATGCCTCTAGCAGCTAAGAGAAAAGCAACTCTGAAGACAAACCCACAAAGCCTTTTTTTACTTGCAATGAGGCAACTTGCAACCAGCTAAACCCCAACCATTTTCCCCCCTCTGTACAAGAATATATTAATCTAGGAGGTACAATTCAGACCTTCCTTTCCAAAACTCCCCTAAATTTCAAGGCTGCTGCACAATCAAATATGTCCTTTCAAAAAGTCACCTCACCCATGACTCACTCCATCACATTTGCACAGGTGTTCAGGGCTTTAGGAATTTCCATTCAAGTCCAGAACACAGTGACAAAACTGGTAAATCAGCCAAGCTCACACCTTAATCACACCAAACCTCCTCACCCCATGCTGGTTTGAATCTGATCTTTAGAGTCTTGACAAAGCTCAACTGAGCACTCCAAGTTTTCAGCATCCCACACAGGTTCTCCTTTGCAAGGGATTATTTCAGTCCAGCAAGGAGTAGGTGCAACAGGATTTATAACACAACTGGTTTCCATCAATGCCATTCCATCCTCTGAGACAGCACAGCACAGGAATCAAGACATGGGAATATTGGTACCTGTGTTCTTTGTGTTCCAGTAACTGACAGTCTCTGCATGTCAGCCTGTCACAGGTTTCACAGAAAAGCTTTAGCTGCTCTTGTTTGTGCACAGGACAGAAAACAGGACGTTGACCAGATGCTCCCACGGCCTCTGTAAAAAGAAACCATTTGTGCATTTTAAAGCAAAGTTGAGACAATCTGAAAAGCAAAACTACTAACTTCCAAGCTAAGGAACAAGTAGACAACTACAGACCTGTTCTCACCCTGAAGTTACTGTGAACACATTGGGTCAGTGGTTGGACACAATAACCTTTTCCAGCCTTAACAATCCTATGATTTACAGTGTCAGCTTATAGCTGTTTTCACTTATTGCATGCAAGGAGAAGGAGGAATTCCTCTCCTCTCACCAGCACCCCAAAGACCCAAAACTGGGGTTAGTGTACACGTGTTTAAAGATGAAATTCCAGACAGTTTCACCTCTGAAACACTGAAGGATGGATCAAACCTCTCAAACCTTTATATTGTCAAGCACCCATGGGATTTTCAAGTCACCCCTTCAAAACCCTTACACACCTCATTAAGTCACACACAATGGCAAAGCAAACATTGCCTGTGTTCAAGAGTTACTTAAACCTCAGCTAAACTTTTCCACTTGAGCAAATAACAAATAACATCCAAAAGTAGTTCTGAGTTCACTGCAAAGTGCTGCAGAGTCTTCTAGAAAGCTTAGCAAGGAGGGAAGCAGCTTTAGGAAGACACAGCAGGTGCAGTATCCTACATGAATGTTTTCCTCAGCCTCCCAATGTTTCTGGAAATGGTTATGTCGTGCAAGTTATTGTAAAGACATTCTTTGTAGGGCTCTGTGACTTCATTTAACTTAAAGGTTTCTTGTCTAGGTTTAATACATTTAAATTTACAAATATTCCTCAAGGCATACAGAGAAACCTCTCCAAAAAATATGTTTGTTTGATAAAAATCCTTTTCTAAGAAGAACTAAGAGAACAGCAAAGTTTTTAACTATGACTTTGACAACAGTTGGCAGAAAGCAGAGCAGAGTGAAAGGATACAACAAACAGTCATGAAGACCTTAAAGAAAAGAGCAAAATGTCAATGTGTGTCTTACTCAGGATGATCATTGCTCACATAAATCCAAGTTGGGGAGAACCTACAGGTCTTTAAATCAGCACTTTTAACCTCTTTACAAACACAATCTAAGCTAAATCCAGTTACCTCAGACCTGTTTTGAGACCACTTCCCACATTCCCTCAGTAGGCTACAAACAATACATGGTCAAAAAGAGCAAAATGTCAATGTGTGTCTTACTCAGGATGATCATTGCTCACATAAATCCAAGTTGGGGAGAACCTACAGGTCTTTAAATCAGCACTTTTAACCTCTTTACAAACACAATCTAAGCTAAATCCAGTTACCTCAGACCTGTTTTGAGACCACTTCCCACATTCCCTCAGTAGGCTACAAACAATACATGGTCAAATAACAGTTTAAGAATTAAATCCTAATAAAGCTGCACATCTAAACAAACCCTACATCCACTTCACTCATTAGATTTGGCTAACAGAGAGATTAAACCCCAAATAAATTCAAATTCCACATTTACTCAGCAATATCAATACAATAGTAATGGCATATTGGAAGTTACCATGAGCTCATCTGTATCAGCTTCTCTACTGGGAACTCTCTAATTGCTCCTCCTAACAGAATACAGCAAAATGGGTAATTTCATTTCCTTGGCCAATGAATAAAATGATCAATATGTCAGTGCTCTCCAGATTCCAACCCCTCCATTTAGTTAGCTGTTCTACTAAATAGAAGGATTATTATGGATCTAAATCCATTTCCAAGGACTCTCTTGGTTTCTTCTATCCTTATGACATTTTTCACATTCTACAAACTGTAAAACTACCAGTAAGTGACCCATTTTAGTTTAAAATTTAGGGTTTCCCTCTATTTTTAGAGCCACTGTTAACATCTTACTAAACTTTTCCCAAATCTTAGGGGAAACACAGAGTTGGTAGTTGCCTAAATCACCTTCCCTCTCTCTTTTCACATGTGCCAGACAAAATATCTTTAATACAGACAGGACTAAGCAAAACCCAAACACTCACCTGAAGACACATCCTCTTTTTTTCTGATCATATGATCTTTAGTAAACTTTACTCGCTGGTGAGCTTCTATGCAAGTCTTGCACAACCATTCCCCACACTCCACACAAAATCCAACAGCACTGGAGTTGTCCTCACAGCTCGTACACACCTACAAAGGGAAATAGTTACCAGCACCTCCCTGGAAAGCATGAACAGGTACAGAAACACAACCAGCAGGTGAATTTGGGCAAGGAGGACAGTGCCATACCTGTTCTGACTTCTCATCAGAGCTGCTTGGGGTTTCTGAGGTGTCTTTCACAAAGTAGTTGTCCACCAGGTCTATCTGTCTGCACTCCTGGCGGCATATGGGGCACCTGATCACACCAACTGCAAAACACAAAGTTTCTCAGTTTTAAGAAAAGAAAGTATGAAAATCAACACCTCCAGAAGCAAAAAGATGACCAGAATGAGCACAAAAATCCTCAGACTGCTCATTTCATTTGGGTAAATGCTTTCACAGTTGATGTTACCATTAAAAACAGACATTACATGTGGCTAATTGGTTTCACCCCAAAAAACAACCCTCAACACCAAAACCCCCAAACCCCCACACACCTCTTCAGGAAAGGATCCTCACCTAAAATGAAGCTGTGATCATTTCAACATCATAGTCAATTTTCCCTACTTATTTCTTCCAAAAGAAAAAACACAGCCTATTTTTTTAGCCACGTCATTTGTTCTCCTCAAGCAAATATTTTTATTTTCCCCCTGCTCATTTTAGATTGCAAAACACAAGGCACTTGTTAATTACTTTTTACAACAGGCTGTGGTCTAGCCTGTCTCAAGCCAAGCATTAAGAGGGGTGTGCCAGGGAGTCAGGATGATTTTAGTGATGTTCCTGAAGATGCCATAGTGTGTCCCAGTATTCTCCCAGAGGTGACAGAAGAGTTCTAATAAACCAGTTTCCATGAACTCAGTAACAGAATTCCAGTATCCTGCTCTGTTGTCCTCTGTTGTTAGAGTTTTAAGCCCCTAGCAGAGCTGCAGAGAAGTTACTACATGAACCAAACTGACATTGAAAAGACATCTATGACCAACCCACGTGTATCACTGAGGTAGTGGGTCACACTTTCTTCACACAAGTGTCATCTGGTCTTAAATCAAATTCCTATACAATTTATTGTGAATATAATTTTCAAGAAGCTTTCCAAGTCATTGGGTATTTTTATCCACTGGAACACCCACAGCAGCTCTGAGAAGTGTAATTAAATGATGCTCAACTCCTTTGTGGATATTCAATTAGAACAGTAGGACTTATTTCAGGGAGATTAATTACATTAGTAGCAAAGTAGCATTAATTTTTTTCAAGTGCTAAAATTAATGATGGCTTCAGAACACAGAAGATTCACTGCAGAGAAACAATAATCCAACTCAAAATTCCCTATCTCATCAAACCAAACATATCTCAAGAGCAGGACGTGAAAAATAACCAGCACTGCTGTTCCTACATGTACAAGAGCTGTCACATACATGATGAAGCTTCCTCTGTATGCAGAACCTTGAGGTTTTCTTCCCACTGAGAGACAAAATCCTTTAGGGAATACTAGATGAAAGTCACCCAACAGCTGAAAAATTTCAGATATTTATCATTAAAACTACTTCATCCAAGCCAGACCACAACTAAACCTGATTTTTAGTGCTGTCTTGGGTCAATCAAACAAAATATTGCAGGAAAACAACACAAAAGGAGAAGCCTAAGATCTATAATGCTTGGGGAATGCCAAGTCAAATTCCACAGATACAAATTGCTTCCTGTAAAGCAAATGATGGGTTGGTTTTAAACTAGACAACTCAATGAAAGAATGAACAAAATCAAGTTTTGATGCCCAAAGAGCAATACAACTGGCTGGATTCTGCCCACAGGTAATTCCACCCTGCCCACTGCTTCTGTCAGGGAAGCAGCAGTTGAGTTCAGGTCTGGGCCCCCAGTTCAGGAAGGACATTGAGGGGCTGGTCCAGAGAAGAGCAACGAGGCTGGTGAAGGGACTGGAGCACAAGTGCCATGAGGAGAGGCTGAGGGAGCTGGGGGTGTTCAGCCTGGAGAAGAGGAGGCTCAGGGGAGACCTTCTCACCCTCTGCAACTCCCTGACAGGAGGTTGGAGTCAGGTGGGGGTTGGTCTCTTCTCCCAGGCAACCAGCAGCAGGACAAGAGGGCACAGACTCAAGCTCTGCCAGGGGAGGGTTAGGTTGGAGATTAGGAAGAGATTTTTTCTGGAGAGAGTGCTCAGGCATTGGAATGTGCTGCCCAGGGAGGTGGTGGATTCCCCATCCCTGGAGGTTTTCAAGCTGAGACTGGATGTGGCACTTAGTGCCATGGGCTAGTGACCACAGTAGGGTTGGACTTGACCTTGGAGGACTTCTCCAACCTGGTTGATTCCATGATTCTAAGAGACAGGGAACAGGTAGTCCAACACCCAATTTTTGCACCTCCACACTCAAAGCCAAGTTGCACACGAGGTGCCCCCAGTGTTCTGCACACACCTCAGCAGATCACAACCCATGGACAAGGCCTTGCAATTCTCATTCAGCAAATCACACTTCATTTCCACATCTCAGTTCCCAAGATTTTCCAACTGTAGCTCTCCAATAATATATGAGCCACTAAACATCTAATAGTCTGGTCTTTTAATCTAATATAAACCAAATTACTGCAACATCATTTGTACTAGAAACCAAATTTCAGTACTGAAAAGATACAGATGTGGCTAATTTTGTGAGGGAGGAGGGAAAAACAAGAGAAAATCATATTGAAACAGCATTTACATAGAAGAAAGAAATCCTTACCCATCAAAATTTGAGATAATTCTTGAGCTAACCAAGTTTATTGTAAAATTTAATGAGAATGTGTTTGAGGACAAAGTAAGGCTTAAATGTTTATAGAACCTAGTAGAAAAACAAGGTTTCACTGCCAGTTTCAGTGCAAAAAAATTCTTATGTAGGAAAATAAAAGTATCATCTTATTTATACTCCAGCAGAGCTTACTACATTGTTTATCTGCATCACACAGAACAAACACATTAGTCCTGGTATACACATTCCTCTGTAACTCTGCTTTCCAAAAAGCTGTGTAACCACCTCCAAGGAACACATTGGCACCAGCAAAAACTACTGTTAAAAGCTCAATCTTACTTCAAATCAGCTGAATTAGAATTGGACACGTTCACAGAAATGATGAAGGTCAGATTGATTTGTGATCTCCCCCAATCCTCATTATTACCATCAAGATTTCCTACATCCTCAAAGACAGTTTCAGATTATTTTGAAGCCAATGCTCCAGAGGTCAAGTGCAGCACCAGAGAGAAGAGTTGAGAAAAAGGAAGTTTCTTTCAGGAAGTTCTGACCACATCACGTGAAACTCTACACTGAGGGCCCTACACACTTGGTAGAGCAGTTCCTTCCTGACTTACAGAGCACTGACACCAAACACTGCCCTCAGCACCAACTGCAGGAACACAGTTACACTCCAGGTGTCAAAAAAAGAACAATACAGCACCCCACACACTTCAGCCATCCACAGCTGCTCCTGTGAAGATCAGTCATTCCATGTGCAAATTCAAGAACAATCATCCTTTGGACCTGGAAGACCACAGGAAATGATGAACTATTTTACAAGAGCTGCAGATAACAGGATTGGCCTCCCAAGCGTCAGATGTCACATTCAGGACTGACCCTGCCAGTTTTTCCACTATCACACACCTCCTGGTGCTGTGTAAGACTCTGTAACAACCACGAGCACAAACACTTATTACCTCTCTTCCAAAGCACTTGACACACACAGCTCTGTGTCTGGAGTTTTCCCTTCCCTGCCATTCCCAGGAGCTCTGTGGCAAACAAATTACATCCTAGTCCCAATTAATGATGCAGTTCAGATCAGATTCTGCTTTTTGTCACACACTCCTCCAGAAGAGCAAAAAATATTTTCAACCATACACATTTCCTGTCCCCTATCTGCTACTACATACAACACTGTCCTGGGTTGCATTGGGGGGGTATCCATGGTATGTATTC
>NW_008666561.1:40253-62770 GCF_000695815.1 Acanthisitta chloris | reverse complement strand
GTGCTTTCATTCGCTTGTTGCTTCAGGGTCGCGTGTTAGTTCTGTTGGAGCGGGGTGCGGGCTCGCTGTTACTCGGCGAGAGAGCTGGCAGATGTCCCAAGTGAGAGAACCTCTTCCTCCGGGGCCTGGAGGGCCAGAGCAAGCTCCGACTGAAAACAGCTCTTTGATCTCCCTCCCTCGAGGTAAGTTGCTTTAAAGTTTCTCCGTAATTTGTTGCGCCTTTTATTTGAGTGATACGTTTACTCATTTGTTTCGTGGGTTGTAGCCCCTCTTTTCTTTCCCATCCCCCGACCTCCCCTACTTTGGTGTAACTCTCTAACACTTTCGGTTCACCTCTTTAAAATTCCAGTGTAGAAAATGGAAAAAAAGCAAAAAAATAAATAAGAAAAGGCAAAAGAAGTGCGGTTTTTCGGTACTTGAAAAACTGCAGTCACTCAGAGGCAGATGCTGCTCCTTAAAAATCGCTTTCCTGTTTCTCAGCTTTGTGTTTGTGTTTAGAATCTCTTTCCTGTAAAGGTCTCCTTCCAGGTCCTGAAGTAAGTTAAGGAAGGTTGATCAGTAGCAGGAGCGTTGTTCGTGTTGGAAGTCTCTTTGCTGTTTTTCTCATAGATTACTCTGTGATACTGTAGCTCAAACCGATTTCTGAGAGTACTAACTTGTTTCATATCAGCTGTTCAAAAGGTTGTTTAAAAGTACATTCTTAAAGACAAATTCTTTAAGTTATGCCTTATTTGCATTTCCACAGTTTACACTGATATTCTGATCACCTTCATGTAGGTGAGTTTGACTAGGTGTGTTGCAGGTTATGCTCAAAATTGAGACATATATTTGCCTCTCAAATCCTGGTCTGGGAAGATGAGACTTAATTTTTGTATTTTATACAGCTACAACTTTTTTTTCCAGAATTCTGGCAGGAGTTAAAAAAGTCTCTGAAGAACAGACAAATAAGCTTGTTCAAGAACTGTAACTTTATTCATAACTGGTTAACTGGAGCAGAGCCTGGTAACACAGTTGTGCAGCTGTGGATTAAAGATGAAGTCTTGTAACTTGGAAAATCAATAGCTATGTGAAATCAAAGCTGAAGACTCATTTGAGAAACCAGAAAGTATCCGTAGCTAAATAAAAAATGTTTTGGCAGGGAGACATAGCAAGTTGGCTTATACTTATCTCATTGATGGTTGTTTTTTGTTGGGGTTTTTTTTGTCCTAGAGAATGACTCATAACTTCTAAACAGTAAAAAATAATAATAAAACAGAATAGATTCAGAAGATCAACCATGCAGAACTGAACTGTTAGAATCATGTTTTTGACAGAAATATCTGTACCTGTAATACGTGTTTATTTTCAGTGTGTTTTTCATCTGTGTCATATGATGAAGGAGCCACTCAGGTTCAGTTTTGCATGGAGGCCATACATCAAGGTTACTGAAGTTGTAAGTCAATGAACTAGCTGGCGTGGAATGTGGTCTCATTCTCACAGTGCCACTTTGAGTTTTCACTATAAAATAAAATCTTATGTTAGATTTTCAATACATGTTCTTCCTTTTTTATGAAAAGTAAGGAAACAGATCCTGCTCTGTCTGCTGACAAGTTATGTGCAGAAAATCTGAATGACACAATTGGAGCTCATAGCTTTCCCAGGGACCAGTAAGGTACAAACAAGAGTAGTGGTGCAGGTTTGCTCAGTGGCCTCACCTTTCAAGGCACATGCTCATTTTTGAAGCATATCTACAGTTCACATAAAGTCAGGGATGGTTTTTAACAGAATGCAGCATTCAAATACATATTTTTTTATTGTAATGAACTTAGATTTATGGATAACTGTGGATATTTGTTGCTTTTTTCTAGTCTAAGTCTGTTGGGGAAATGGGGGTGGAAAGAGGAAGAGGTGAGTTCATAACATTTCCAGTCTATATTCCAGCATTTCCGTTGTCAGCTTTGCAGTGTGCAGATAGAGGGTAAGATAGTCCAGATATTCAAGGGCTGAAGATCTAATATAGTATGTGTAGATCTAAGATAGTATGTTTGGAACTTTCAACAGCCCCTTTCCTTCTATTCTACCCTCAGGACATCCAAATTACACTGACCTCTCTAGAATTTAGTGATAATGTTAAAGCTGTGATTGAAATGATATTATTTCTGGAAATAGGCCACTTTACTTGAAACCATCTCAGCATGTGATGACTCCATATATTTACAGTATGATACTTGAAATCTGTGTCCACCTAGAAGATTCCTTAATCAGGAAAAAAATGGCCTATTTTATATGTATAATAAAGTATTAAATGCATTCGAGTGAGAAGGAATTTTTGATTTGTAACAGCATACTAATGTGCTTTCTATATTTGTTTAACTGATATAGATACCTTACATCCTGAGGCCAAACTTAGCTTCTTCTCTTCTGTAGTTCTGTGAGGTATAATCAAAAAAATCCAGATACTCAAAGTGCTCCTTTTCCTTGCTGTCATATACCTACAGATGATGAAAATGCATTATATTTTTCCATGAAAGGAAAAGAAACTTCAGTTGAATTTCAAATATTCAAGAATAGCTATCCCACAACCTAATTAAAAATCAGACAAAAGGAATATCAGGCAGATTGCAGGGATGTTAATCAGTTGTGGGCATGGTAAAAAATTGTGGGTTGAGACATAGCTTGGCCTACAGATGTGTCATTCTCTCACTTTTGTGACTTCAAATAATTTTTGTGTGCTACTTCATTCAACATGCTCTCTCAACACCTCCCCCATCATTGTTCTTCTTTCTCAGTTAATTTTTGAACTAATGCAGTTCTTACTGTGTGATGTAGTCAGTGAAAGGTGTCATGTCTATGCTCAGGCCACTTCAATTCGGCTGTGATAAAGTATTTTCTCAACTGGTAGGTACCAAAATAACGTCCCTAAGGAAGTAATGTGACAATTAATGACCATTAGCTTCTCTGCTTTAAGGGAAATATTTCTTATGTTAGAGTTTGCCTGGACTATGGGTAGGCTTTTTTTTTTCATAAAATCCTCTGTATTTGAATAAACCATGGAATACAACAGAGAAATTTGTGGACATGGAATTGCATTTAGAGAATCAGGTCACATTTTAGAAAATGTAGGTCTGTCATCAATAAAGTATTTGGAATGCTTTTACCTTTTCTTGTTGGTAACTTAGCTTTCTTAAAAAAAAATAATAAAAATAAGACAAAAACAATGTTATGAAATTGAGATGGGTAATTGCACTTCACCTATAACTCTTTAGATGAAGGAAATCCACTGGAATTTATTTTTTTTAATGGAGTGAGGGAGGAGGATGGAGAAGTCTAATAGAAATATCATGCGTCAAGTTCTGTAAGTGACCATTCTCTGATGCAAATCTCAGTGTTGCTGGATGGAGATGCAGTTCTGATTTGGTGTCTGATGAAACTGTATTCAGCAACTTGGAAAAAGTGCAAAGTACTCCTCTTCCAGAATGTAATTCAAACTTCATGTTTCCTTTGCTTAACTGTTTTCCTGATGAGGAGGCTAAAGGAACGTGCTGGCTAGATGCGATTAGGTAACAAAAGACTTAATGTGGAGAATGTTTGGATGTTCTTGAGGCAACAGCGATTACTATCACCATAATTATTTCACTTTTACCAGCAGTGCCTCAGTGTTATGAGTAATGGATTTTTATTTTAACAGTTAACCAGTGTACTCAGATTTCTCAAACTTTCTCTGTATTTTGGAGCCACTTGCAATCTAGCAAGAGTTGAGAGAATCTGCGTTAATTTGTTTCATTGCTGTCAGTGCTGAGGCATTTATTGAATGTTACTGACTAAAATATCTAAAACTTTCATAAATGTCTGACACTAGTTTGTCATAAAAATATACTTCTGCTTTCAATTTCACGTGCATTCCGTTACAGTAAAGTGATTCATGCCCACATGGCTGTGATAGACTTGTATTTCATAGAGTTAACTGTAAAGGTCTTGCATCAAATTTGAAATACTTTTGTTCCATCTCATAGGCTAATTTTGTATCACAGTAATTCTTCTCAAATTCAACTCCAGGTCCTCAGAAGTTAGATTTCTCTTTGCTTTGACCACGTGGGGTTTTTACCTAATAAGTAATGTCCAGCAATGACTGTGTTATCCTAGTGTTTTTATTTGGATCAGCAGTGCGGTTTTGAAGTTTGCCTCCACTTTTGTTTGCATTGCAGAGTGATCCTAGGGAGGGACTTGGACTGCATTCCTTTTTGACAAAATAGTCTGAAAGATGCACTGCAGGAATGTGCCTAATACACTCCAACCACTAATATGTCTTCTGTCTTTGAGATTAAATCTGAGAGCTAGTTGAAAGCAGAAAGCCCCTGGAACACGTAGAATGTGGAATGCATCCTTAAGGTCAAGTCTTTCACTGTACAGGCCCAATTTTATTGGCTCATGCTATTGCTAATACAGCCGTAGCTACCAAGTATTGCCTAGCAATTCTGTGAAAACAGTTTTGCACACGTGAAACTTCATTGGATGAATGGCAGAAATTATAACTGATCACAGAATCAGTGTGATTATTTGTGAAATCAAGTTTTCATTTATGTATTAGACCTTTTTAATGCGTTCAATAATGCAGAGTACCTATTTACGTGTTGCTATTAATTTTCAATTTATCATGACTCAAATTGGTTCAGAGCTGTCAAACTTGTAGTACATTCATAGTTGTTCCATAGCTTGCACCTGGAAAATTCTGTGTAAGAGTTTTCCAAGATACTCAGTTAAATTCCTCTAATTTTGAGAGACTTAATTTTTTCAGTGGCATTTTCGAGGCCGTTGAAAGTTGCAAGGAGTCACTTAAGTGAAAGCCACTGAAATGAAATGAATCCAAATAGGTGGGTTTTTTTTAGTTTTAAAACAATCAGACATCTAACTGGAGGCTTGTAACTCCACAGTTTGTGGATTATGGATACTAATTAGATGTTGCAACCAATCATTACTGAAATGAGATTGTTTCAGGCAAATCATGAACTGGAATAGGCATTGTGTTGCATGAACTGTTGAACTTACTTGTTATGTGAAATGCCTAAAAGTTTTAGGCATTTCATGACGTAGATGGTGGGTGTTACTGTGAATGGTTACATTGTGAAACCTGATATTATCGGGGTTCCTTTGTGTTATTGTTGTGAACAGTGGAATTTTCAGTAGGAAATAGCATCCTTCTGGTTTCTTGCCAGCGAGGATATTAATGAACAAAGAAAGTGTTAGAAATGCAGTGTTTGCCACATGCTCTTCAATCCCTCCCAACCATTGTAGGCTTGAGACAGCAAATTGATTGTTGTATTTCCTTTTGGAATCATTCTTTCACATTTTTATTCCTCACAGAACTACTTTTGTGTTTGTGTTTGGTTGGTTTTTTCCCTAATTTCTCGTTCCTTTGGTGGACAGAATTTCATTTGGGGTGGTTTGAGCTTTGCACATACATGTTTAAATCTACATCTACTTGTTGTAGGATAGCTCAGGCCTTCTGAGGACTCATGTTTACATCCTAGCTACTGGGTCAAACTGAGGTGCCTAAGTTAAGCTTTTCCTCATGTTTCCATCTTTCTTCTGCCCCTAAACAATATAACAATTGAACTCTTAATGACTGCATTTTAGGAGGTCACAACGACTCCACTGTGCCAGTCCATTTTGTTTATTCCTCTCCCCTTGATGAGAATGATACACCCAGGTTTCCAGAAGCCTCTCCCAACAGTTCCTTTTGCTTTACTTGTTATTTGGTGCAGTCCACCACATGGCTGGTGAACAGAAAATCATGGCAACAAAGCCTTCTGTTGTTGCAACAACAGGATTTAAAATTCATTTGATATACAAACTCATAAATTTTATAGACAAACTCTAAACCTGTTTCTCAGGTCCAGCCAAGTTATGCACTGTTGCGGTTCACATGCTTGGAAGAGATGGCTGAGTCAGTATGTAGGCTTATGTGTCATCTAATGAACAGAAACCAGTGCCAATTGCACTCTGAGGATATGCAATCCACGTAATTTGGGCACTTGCTTCATTTTTGTTTTGTGTATGTTACATGGTTACTGATACAGGTATGATGCCATGTTTGAACACACTGAGATCCATTTCTGAATAAAGAGATGTAGTGGGGCCTGTGGGGGCAGCTAGAGTGTGAATGTGCAAACGGACATGGAAAAGAAAAGTTGGTTGTGCAAGACTTGAGCTCTTTGAGGTGTGGCTTACAAATGTACATCCTCTCTTCTGTATTTTCTGTCAGTGTTGTGTTACTAATTCAACCTCCACTCAATATGCTCTACATTATCATAGAGAAAGACAGAGCAAATGTAGCTCTGAAAAGAAGAATACTTCACTGGGATGTTCTAAGAATTTTTCAGGAATTAGTTTGATGTGTATCCCAGCAACTTCCCAAAGCCAGAGAAGGCAGAATTAGAAGGAGTCTGGGGAGACTGCCTTGTATACCCATTTTGCCTAGCTATACATAAGTCTTTCTTGACAGTCCTGACTATTTGTTAAATTTTCTTTTTGTAATAGTCTTGTTGCTGACCTGGACAGCTGACACTATTCCATTGGTGGAGACTTGTAAGATTTGTTGTGTTGTGAAGATGTGTGTGTAACCAGAGGCACATACTCCAAACTAAAACAGAAGTTAACAGTCAATGTTAGAATAGTCTCAGTGGTGAAAACAAGTTTTGAGTCTATGAAATACATGTATTGCTGTGTATTTCAAAAACATAGACCAAGATTATGGTAAAACAAATGTATGTACTATGAAAGTGTTTTATACATACTTCAGTAACTTTAAATGAAAAAAACAGTTCACTTTGCTCACTAATTTAATGAAACAGTAATTTTGAGATGTAATTGAAATTTTATTTTTTTTATTAAGTGGTTTAACAGTCATCTGTATAATAGATATGATTTGGGCTGTTAACTATCTCAATTCTATACTATGCTTGTGTGTCATACCTCTTACTTATTTAAACCTTAAACTTACATTAATCTCTGCACAAGTAGAGTTTTTGCTCATGCTCACCTCTAGGATAGATTACAGGGTGTTGTCACTCCCTGGGGCTTTTGACTAGAAGCTCTTCTGCCATGGTACTTCTCTTAGTTTAGGGGAAGTACATAGCCACACAGGGTGCTGGTTTGGGGCTGAACTGTGGTAGGTAAGAAGTCTGTGTTGCTTTTGTGACATGACCTAGAGTAACTTACTGTGGTTTTTGAAGAGAGATTGGGTTTATACTTAAGCGCTGCCAGACTCAGAACATAATGAGTCTTTTCTTTCTGTTATTTGAACTGCTAGGAAGAGCATCTCTTTTTCTTCTTGGCTCTCAGTTTTGAAGATTAGTCACATGAGAGTGGAAGGGTGTACTAAAGAATGCAGAAGCTAAAATACTAAGGAAGTCTTACATAAAAAAATCTGAAGGGTAAGCTTGATTGAAACAGATAAGTGCTATAAATTTACCTGAAGATGCAGTAGAAAAAAAGTCATACTTGTCTATGGCCAGATCCAGTCATTAGTATTTGTATCAGCTGTAGACTTTTATTAAAGCTGCTCTGCCGCAAGCTTGGCACATCACAGAAGAGTAAGGTCTTTGTGTTGATTCTTACTGGACTCATAATTTTTAATAGCATAATCTACTGTTGTCATTATTCTTATGCACCTAACACAAAAGTAATGGCAACAGGAAAAGACAGACTCAGAAATGTTCTTGGGGCTGTCTTCCTGTCTGATTGGTTGTAGTGGGCATGTTGTAGTTGCACCTGTAGTATTAAGGAAAAGTTGTGATCCCATCATCATCTGTTTGTTATACAGGAATAATCAGTAAATGCCTTTGTACTAAAACTGAGACATGGTGCACATTTAAGGAAAAGCAGATATTGAATCAGGACACCAGTGTGTGTCTATTTTCAGCATTCTGATGTATCAGAAGTGATGTATGAAAAAAAGCTCAAATGAACAGAGCTTAAGGTCTATTATTTCTAAAGCCCCATTGTACTAAGTCTGGCTGTGATGGAGTTTATTTGCTTCATAGCAGCCCTTGTGGCACTGTGTTTGGGATCAGTGACTCTAATAAGGTTGCTAGCACACCAGTGGTTTGTCTATTGCTGAGCAGCACTTGCACATCATCAAGGTTTTCTCTTTTCCCACTCTTCTTTGCCAGTGACTGGACTTGGGGTGGGCATGGGGTTGGGAGGGGACACAACCCAGGCACCTGGCTCAGACTGGCCAGAGGGCTATTCCATGCTATATAATGTCTCATTCATCAATAAAAACTGGGGGGGGAGGTTTTAGGGGAGGTAGCCATTGTTTATAGACTAGCTTGGACATCAATCTACTTGTGGGATTGGGTGGGTGATTGCCTTTGCATCACTTGTTTTATTTTTCCTTCCTCTTTACTTATTAAACTATATCTTGACCCATGAGTTTCCTCCCTTGGTGTCTTTCTGTTCTCTCCCCTGGTCCCACTCGGAGCTGGGGAAGGGAGAAGCAGCTCTGTGGTCCTTAGCTGCAACACAGAGTGAGCACCCCATAAAGCAGCATCTGTCAGGATGAGGTCCTCCAGCAGGCAAATCTGGAGTACAAAGTAAGATGCCAAATACATGTGTAATGGTGTTTGCACATTGATGGGGAAGTCTTCATGTGAATTCAACAGATCGAAGAACAGATAGTTAATTGTTGTAAATGTTATATCAAAATTGTTTGGTGTTCAATTTTTGGTGTGCAACACTTTCTTTTTAAAATAATACCTCTTGTTTCTTGTTAACTGCTAATATCGTTTGCATGGTTTTGACTGGCCATTTACCATATCCAGCTACAATAATGAAAGTGTGCATGAAAAATAGACATTCATCCTAGATTGTAAGGAAAAAAAGAGAGAGAAAAAATACTGAACTGAAAACAAGCAGAGGGATGAAAACTAAATTCATATGAATAATGACGTCCAATTGTATTCTGCACTCCTTCAGTTTTCTTAGATAAAAATGTAATCTAGAACACTGAGGGCCCCATAATATTAACATTATTGCTTCCTTGGAGCAATTCATTGTTTACTACATGAGATAATAGGGCTTTGCAAAGTCATATCCTATACAAGAGAATTGTATACAGTAACTCTGTAGTTCTGTACTACCACTGCTGGGTACATATTGTAATTTTGGTGTCATTACTGCAGTCAAGTAATTGAGGAGTAAAATCTTTTAAAACGCCTCGTTTAAGCCTATTGTTTGTGAAAAGCAGACTGCTTTTACCCTAGCTCAGTCCAGGACACTACTTATTTTTATTCCTTCTGTTTCAGGGCACTTTTCAAACACTTTTGAAATACATTTGCACCTGATACTTAACTGTACAGGCAAAATCATCGTACTTCAGTACAGTCAGTTTGTATTTGATAGATACAAGGTAGAAATAATTTGTATCTGATGTCTCTATGCCTTTTTACTTTCTTTTTTTTTGTTCATAGGATGATTATCTAGGTGAGATTAAGTCATCGGGGCAAGGGGGAAAACTCACTGAAGTCAAGTGATACCTTCCCAGTCACTTCAGTAACTATGCCCATCCCAGGGAAACCGTTCCTCTCAGGATGGACTTGAGGAAATACTGTTAAGTTGTTGAAGAAATGGTGGTGGATGGGAGGGCTGAGAGAGAAGTACCACGGAAGTAGCTGGGTCAGACATTTCAGAGGTGGAAATTGATAGAAGGGGAGCAGCAGTGCTTGAAGACATATGCTACAATACACACAAGCTGACATATATGATTTTGAGTGATGTTCAGTGCCTCAGTTTAATAGGGTGGTAACAAATGTGGAAAGTTAGGATTTAAAATCACACTGCTGTGGGTTACATGAAGAAACTAACCTTTGCTATGTCTCAGCAGAAATATGTGATTTTTCGGTGTCTCAGGACTGGAATCATTGCTTTACTAGAGGATAGGGTATCATTGTATTGTGATAAGAGATTTATAAACATGGTCTTGTTTGAAAAAATAAATAGAGCTAAGAGACTTTTCAACAGTTGCTCATTTAGATTTACTGTAAATATTAAATGTTGTATGTATACTAAAAAAATTACATGAAACAGAAAAGATTTAGTGTTTTACAGATCCCTTAAGTGATATAAAATGATAATCTGTTGCTGTAAATAATGAACAGAGTAATTCCAGATTTAAAAGTGTTTCCTTGAATACCAGTAACAAAATCTGTAGCAATCAAGAACAGGAAGATCTGTGTGTGTGAATTTGGCTATTAAAACCTTAATGACAGTAAAGAAGAAAACTGTCACTTACTTTGGTTTGAGGAAATGCAGGTCTGCATGTGTTAACCGGCAAAATCATCTGAACAACAAGATCTGTTACATAGTGAAATAAGTTTAAGAATCACTCTGAATAACCTTACCATGGTAATTTCCCTGCATCTTGCTTATAATCGGAGAGAAGAAATACTTTCTTTTCATGATAGACTAAATGTTGACTTTTTTTTCATCAGTGGCTTTTAAAAACCTTATTTTTTCAATGAAATATAGGTAATTGTTTTATAAGTTTTTCTAAATTTCTGTACTAGTCTTGTAGTTTCAACTGTATTTGTATTTCATTGTATATTTAATTGTAAATAACAGAGAACATACTTTTGTGAAATGTTTACAGCTTTTATGTGCCAGAGCCACAGGCACGCAGGAAAAATTACAGTGGCTCTTTTTGTGATAAAGTGATTCAAATTTTTATATGGAAGTTTTGTGGAAGGTAACTAAGAAAACCTGAACCATAACTTGTTGCGAAAGCTGCTGGGTATTATTTTGTGCAATTAGACACAATATGGCTAAAAAACTGTCATAAAGAGAAATAATTGTAATCTAGACCAGAAAACAAATTAAAAAATCATCTTTATTAGGAATTAATTTTAAGGTACAAAATGAGATGCTAAGACAAGTTATATTTTATCCTTTTTTGCTTTTAGTTTTCAAAAATGAGTTTTGCTCACATAGAGAAAAAATACAGAGAGAAAAACTAACTTCTTAACATTTCTTTTGACTTAGAAAAAACTGGCCAAGAGAATACTGTGGCAGGAGATAAAGAGATAAACCAGCCTTCCAGTAACCGAAGTGTACAAGCAGAGATACAAGAGCGGTCCATCTGGGAAAATTGCACTGATGGTGACCTCATCAGAAGTAAGTATTTCCAGAACAAGTTGCTGCTCTTCAGGCTTGCTTTCGCAGTGTAACAGGATACTGCCTGTTGACTCTGTTAAATGTGTGTCAAATGCAATTGTGTTGCAACTGTAAGGCACATCTACTGAATTTATTTCCCAGATTGACTCCTGTCAGCGTTCATAAGTAACAAGTACAAATAAAGGTGTGATTCGACTGGTGCAGTATAGTATGGGCCTCTGTAGCATCTACATTTTAAAGCCTTAGTATTATATTCTTCTCTTATCATTCATGGTAGTATACTTTGTAAGCACTTGAGCTTCAATATGGAGCTGTGCTGGATGTTATCATCCTTGATTTCCCAGGTTATATATTTAAGTGCAGAGCAAACCATGCTGAGAGCAGTTGCTTCCAGATGTACTGAGTACTAGTCAGGTTTAAGTTTATTAAGAGTTTTGAATCCTTAAATAATTACTCCTTTCAAAACTAGAAGAATGCTGTAATACAAGGTTTTAGACCTATGCTATGGAATTGTGGAGTTTTTAATTCATTTTTACAGATCCACATTCCTAATATATGTCTTGCATGCTTTAAAACATGAAAAGGTGTGCAAGGTTATTCCCATTTTCATGTCTTGAACTGAAGATCATATGCTGTTCAAATGATCATCCACAGTTGCACCCTCCTAAGGCAAAAATATTTCTGTCAACTGCTAGAGCTAATACTGCTCTAAAATTCTGTGAATGCTTGAACATTGGTTGCTCAAGGGAGGGGCAGTATGAAAAATTGTTCTCTAATTATAGGGTGTATTCAGAAAGCAAATGGACTAAATACTGAGTGGTGCTCCAGCTCTCTGAGGTCCTTGTCTGAGCACACACTTAAGGATCAGTATGTCTTTACACTGCACACAGACTACACTGTAGGCAGTGGGGTAAATTCATATTTCTTAACCAACTCTTGTAATAACTGTTGATTTTTACTGTAATTATCTTGTTTCTTTTTAGGTTTGGAGGTTTTTTTGGGGCGATGTGGTGTTGTTTTGCTTTGGTTTTTTATTAATCTCGATACATTGAGCTTCTCAACTTTTTGTTAACATTTGAAGTTCTTTTCAAATCTTAGTTAACCCTTTTTATTCTAGATAATCAGTCCTGGCAAATACTAGCCCTAGTGTATTGAATAGTTATCTAGGTCCTTTACAGGAAGCTTGAATTTAGCATGTCAGGTATTTATATGACAATTTAAAAATAATTCTTAAAGGGCTGTAAAACATTGCTCTGCACAGCTCGAGAGTTTACTTGATCCCAAAAGATTAGTATTTTAGGCCTAGCTGTACCTGGACAAGCAATTGTTTTGTGCTTATGTTGAGGATATAGAAAGGTGCATATGGCATCTTCTGCTTTTGGAGTGGCCTCCTTCTTATTCCTTTCTCCTGGAAGCTTCCTTATTCCCAGACCCATGGGACAGCAGGTTTATTTCATAGTGGTTAGCAGCATGCCTGAAGTTTGGAGGAAAGGACCAAGGACTTCAGAGTGGGGCTGTGCTTCCTCTAAGCTGTTCACCACAAGGACATGCTGTAGTGGCTGCACTGGGGAGGTGTGAGGAAATGATAGTTTTTTCAACATATAGTAGAAACTGCAGCAGATTGTGCAAACCCCTGGTAAAGTGCAATGGTTATATGTAGTTCTCTGTGATGGGAGTGTTATTTGCGGCTGAATTAAACAGGGAAAAGGGCAAAGACAGGATGAAATTCAGAGGTATGAGGTACTGCTCCAGTGTGCATAACTGTGCTCCTCCTGTAGTCACTAGTAGTCACACCTTTGACTTTGTGAAAAGCAAATTTAGGTGAAAGCTGTAAGTTTCTAAATCACTTAGTCTTAATAGTTAAGTTTTGTGTAGTAGAGGCTTTATTATGAGTCATGTTTTATTAGCAGCTATGATGCAAACCTCTCTTTGCTTCAAATTAATGATTTCTTAACCTTTAATTTAAAGCCTTTTAAATGGAAGAAGCAAAATTTATGAAATTAAATCAGCTTCCTTTTCTTAGGTGAAAGAAAGATGCTATGAGTGGGGAAGTTTGTTCTACTTGTAAAAATTGAGGAACAGTGCTTGACTCAATTACAAATACTTCTTGTAGTTTGCAGAAGTTTTGCAACTCGATATACCTAGTAACTAAAGTTTGACAACTGGAACAAGCACAGCAAAGAGAACCTTGTTTATCACAAACATTACTTAGGTATTCCATGTTAATAATAAGTATTGCAGCTCAGAATGGTCTTGATTCAACTAGATCTATTACCCCACCAGACTAAAGTTTGCAGATTATTGCATATTGAAAGAAGCTTGAGGTTAGAAATAAACAGTGTCTTGATTATTACAGTATATTTTACAACTCTTTCTTTAAATTGTTTTAGACAGGGCATACTTCAGTTTTCTCAGGTATTAACCACCATTCACCACTATCCTAACAATTTCGTTTCTTTTTCCCATACAGATTGTTTTCCACCCCCACAGTTGATACGTGCTCCATTTGTTAGCGTTAGTTTTATAAATGTTTCCAGCATTTAATTTCCAAGATTTTCCTTGTTTGCAGCTGTTTTATCCTGCTGTTATATGGAAGTAGATTAATCAGTTAGTTTTATTGGCACACCAACAATGAAGTCCAGTGTTAGAGCCCTGTAATGACTTCATTATATATGATTTCTCATTTGCACTTGTGAACTCTGTTTACCAGGCAACATCAGTCAACTAAAATGCTGCCCCCGTTTTCCACAGTAAGATATTTTCTGTTCACCTTGCTTTGCCCTTTCAGTCCTTTTTTCAAGCTCCCTTTTTTTAACCTCTAGAGATTTGCTCTGGATTAGCCTTTTCCCCACCTCCTTTGGAGCATTCCCTTCTCCGCATGAATGTTATTACGTTCATAATATCCAGAGTAAATGGTTAATCTTATGGGAAGCTTCAACCAAGGAATTAATCATATTTGAAGAGATCTTGAGAATCAAAAGGTCACTGTATACTGACATGTAAACAAGGAAGAGCTATATAAGAAGGCAACAGTTGTGCTACCTTTCTGTATTAATTGTTAATGTACTGGCATAACTGTTGGAGAAGGGTCAGGGGAGAACCACAAATATCTCAGGAATGACTGGAGTAGCTGAAAACATGCCTTATTGTGGAAAATCTGGAATTCAGTCTGTTTAGTGTTAAAAAGGGGGATAAAGAGGGGCTTTGCCTAGTCCTTAAGAAGCATGATGCCACAACAAAAAGAAATTTGGTAAGATAGTTCTTCGGCTGTAGCAGACAAAGTGAGAACTAGATATACTGTCTGGAAGTTCAGTTAGACTTGAAATAAGGTATATGTTTTCTAACAGATTATTTGAGAACAGGAAGAGCTGCCAAATATTTGGTGGGTTTAGGTGTGTTAAATTGGCTTTACTCATCACAAGGTGGCCTTCACTATCCGTATCCTTCAATTTTTGAACCTGAGTAAAGGAGAGTCTTTCCACAGTGGTTCCTCCAATTGGGATAATCTCTATACTTTTCAAAGCAGCTATTCTTCAAGAAAATGTTGAGACCTATTTGCTTCCCTTCACAGACACACACATATTTTATATTTTATTTCAGGCTGTAAAGGTTCTGCTTTTCAAAAGAGCTTAGAGTAAGTCCACCTGCTATCTTCTTTGGCAGTGCATTTTAAATATCTGCAAACTCCTTATTTTCATTGTATGATCTGGTGGCCTGTAGTGGAGTGGTTCTGCTTCTTTTATCACTCACCATTGGCAAGTGAGGAAGACTGGATGTTAACACATGCATCAGGGTAACCTGTGGCTATAGGAATGAAGCTGTAGCAGTTTTTGCTGCTTTGTTCCTTGGAAGGGGCTGGAGATTTTTTTTCCTTCTTAGGTAAAAAAGGCTCTAAAGGTGGATTTCAGAATATTTAGGCAGAATTTTGCAGAGGGCACTAGGTTATTGTCAATGTGTGCTGCTATGCAGGGGAAAGAATGTTTAGGAGGGAAGAAAATGCCAGTCTTGAACACTATTTGCTTGTGAGGATTTAATCTCCTTTCAGTTCTCAAGCAGGACCTTAGCTATGTGATATTTAAGAAAACAAAAAACATCTACCATAGATTCAAATTGTCATGAATAATTGATTAATAATAATCCAATTCTTAAGATTAAATACCTAAAATATGCCCATGTTTTACAGATAGAAAGGTCATAGCTATCCATCATTTCATAGCCTCTTTCTCCTCCATGGAACACCTTCCTGGTAAGAGTGGTTCTTCAGAGAAAGGGATGCTTCATTCCACTCTGTGGGGAAAAAGCAATTCTACATGTTCTTGTGCCTACTATTGTATTTATTACATTCTTTTTTATTGTGTTTTGTTTTATTTAAATATAAAGCTACATATTTTCATCCCTTTTGCTTCTGTATTTTTATGTTGACAGTCTTACTTTACATGGTTATTTAATTTTAACATCCGAAGATTCCCTTTTCTGTCTGGTTAAGTGAATGGTTTCTGCAGTTTAAATTATGCTGTTTGTGTTTGGGACTTTTTTTCCAACAACAGGATGATAATCTGCTGTTGGAACTGTTTGTTTTGCTTGATATTAATCCAAATATCTTTTCTTGGCTATTTTATGGTGCATAATCATCTTACAATTATTGTGATTTCAGACGATCCTGTTTATTCTCTCTATAACATACTACAAAGTGGTAGAGGTAACTTAAATGGTTCTCTTCAAAGCTAGAAAGTATGATGCATACAGTCTTCTTGCAGCATAACTGTGTGGAATTGTGCAGAATAGCTTAATGGAAATTACTCAAAATATATTGCTGTCTGAAAGGTGTATTCTTTTACTTAAGGAAGCGATTTATGTACAGTTTTCCAAATATACCCAGGTATAAAAAATTGGGAACCTATGAATGAACAAAACTTTAATCAGTTCAATAGTTACATATAGCAACACAGTATTTGATATTCAGAACTTTCTTTAAAAAAGATAAATCTTTGAGGAATCTGGCTAGCAGAAGTAATGGAGGAGTAGAAGTCCTTGCTGAGAATTCTTCTCCCAGAGATATATTTTTTTAATCCTCTTCCAATCAGAGAATTAGCCTGTGTTACTTCTGTTTTCTCCCACTGACCTGGGAGATCTCTTACTACTTCTGTTACAGTAGTTCTCAAAATCCTCTTCTCATGCCTATTTGAGGGCCTGGTGAGTTTTTAACTTCTTTCCAACCAGCTGTAGGGTGACTGACAGCACATGCATTTTTTTAAAACCTTCTTTAAAAATACTGTATATCTGCTCGTTCCCTTAGCACAACACAAAAGGTAAAATGTGATTTATAATCTTGTACTGGTAATGACTGAGAAAGTGTTAATTTTCTTCATAGCTGCCTACTGGGGTTACAACTGGAGCAAGTGTTCAGCCACTACACAGTGAAAAATGTCTTTGATTATATGAAATGAAAGAAAGCTAAGTACAGTGTATTCGGAGCATTCATGGCTGTCAAGTTAAGGGATCTCATAAAGGCAGCAGTGAAAATTACGCTATTTAACACAGTTTTGGAATTTCGTTGGCGTACAGGCAGGCCAATGTGTTGTGCATCAGAAATAGTAGGACCTGTGATGGACCCATGGATTTACATTTAGAGGCACATAGATTTGCATTTGGACATCCATCTATAAGAAGGGTCCAAAGGAGGATCCAGGGAACTACAGGCCTGTAAGCCTAACCTCAGTTCCAGGCAAGGCCATGGAGATCATCCTGAGTGCCATCACACGGCACATGCAGGGCAGCCAGGGGATCAAGTCCAGCCAACACGGATTTATGAAAGGCTGCTTGGCCAGCCTGATCTTCTATGTGACCTGCTGAGTGGATGAAGGAAAGGCTGTGGATGTGGTCTGTCTGGATTTCAGTAAGGCATTTGACACTTCCACAGCATACTTCTAGAAAAACTGACTGCTCTTGGCTTGAATGGGTGGACTCTTCAGTGGATGAAAAACTGACTGGATGGCCAGGCCCAGAGAGTTGTGGTTAATAGAGCTAAATCTAATTGTTAGCTGGTCAGTAGTGGTGTTGCCCAGTGCTCAGTATTGGGGCCAGTCCTATTTAACATCTTTATTGATGATCTGAACATAGGGATTGAGTGCACCTCAGTAAATTTGCAGATGACACTAAGTTGGGTGGGAGTATTGATCTGCCTGAGGGTAGGAAAGCTCTACAGAGAGAACTGGACTAACTTGATCAGTGAGCTGGGGACAACTGCATGAGATTTGAATAAGGCGAAGTGCTGGTCCTGCACCTGGAACACAACAACTCCGTGCAGCACTACAGGCTGGCAGAAAGGGACTTGAAAGTGCTGGTTGACAGCCAGCTCAATGAGTCAACAGTGTGCACAGGTGGCCAAGAAGGTCAGCTGCATCTTGGGCTGTATCAAGATTAGTGTAGCAGCAGGACTAGGGAAGTGATCATCTGCCTGTAGTCAGCATTGGTGAGGTCACACCTCAAGTACTGTGTTCTGTTTTAGGCCCCTCACTTCAAAAAGGACATTGAGGTGCTGAAGTGAGTCCAACAAAGGCCAACGAGGCTTGTAAAAGGTCTAGAACACGTCGTACGAGGAAGGGCTGAGGGAATTTGGTTTGTTTAGCCATGAGAAGAGCAGCTCATGGGTGGCCTCATGACTCTCTAGAACTACCTGAAAAGGGGTTGTAGAGGGGTGGGGGTGTGGTCCCTTCTGCCATTCCTGCAGTGAGGACTAGAGGGAATGGCCATAAGTTGAGACAGGAGAGGTTCAGCTTAGATGTTAGGAAAATTTTCTCACTGTTAGGGTGGTGAGGCACTGAAATAGATTTCTCAAGGCAGTGGTGTAGTCATCATCCCTGGAAGTGTTTAAGAGGTATCTAGATCTGATGCTGAGAATATGGTTTGGGGGATTACAGTAGAGTGGCAGGTCAGTGGTTGAACTTGATGATCTTAGAGGTCTCTTCCAACCTTGATCCTTCTATGATTCTATGATGCACCAATTCTAGCTGAGAAGAGTAGCAGTGCTACCGGTGGTGAGACACTGGAACAGGCCAAAGGAGGTAGTGGGTGCCCCAACCCTGGCAATGTTCAAAGCTAGATTGGATAAAACCTTGAGCAACCTGGTCTAGTAGGAGGTGTCCCTGTCCATTGTGTGAGGGGAGGGGGGTTTGGGACTAGATGATCCATAAGGTCCATTCCAACCCTTTAACATTCTGATTCTATATGCTCTTGCAGTATGCTGAGAAATACAAATGAGAAATCAGAAGCAGGATATGAAGAGACCAAATATTTTCAGTATTTCAAATAAACTAATCAGAGCTTGCAGCTGGTGCACACATACACAGCTGGAGTTCATGTTTGCTACTGTTCACCTGACTCTTGATGATTCAGCTGGGGTTATTTAGATTTCCCCCTCCTTTTTTTTTTAATGGATAAAGATGATGTCCTCTTTCTAGTATCTGCCTGGATGACTTCTGCAGAAAGTTAGGCCTTTTCTTACTGAAAGTATATCCTTCTTCTCACCATTTTGCATTCCCCTCTCAGCTGAGACAATTCTATATCCATGGAATTTCACACCTCGTTGTTGCACAACCATAGCCTTTTCATTTTAATTTTACCCTCTCCTGGGTAGAGAGGAATTTTCAGATAGCTGTACCCTTAACAGTTTCAGTCTTCAGAGTTTATGATTGGGTCTTTGGTGCTCATGTGGACAAGTGGAGGCTCAGGGGTGACCTTATCACTCTCTACAAGTACCTGAAAGGAGGTTGTAGCCAAGTGGGGCTTGGCCTCTTCTCCCAGGCAAGTAGCAACAGGACAAGAGAATATAGTCTCAAGCTGTGCCAAGTGAGGTTTAGGTTAGACATTAGGAGGAATTTCTTCACAGAAGAGGTGATTAGACAGTGAAATAGACTGCCTAGGGAGGCAGTGGAGTCACTGTCCCTGGAAGTGTTTAAGGAAGGACTGGAAGTGCCATGGTCTAGCTGACATGGTGGTGTTAGGTCATAGGTTGGACTCAATCTCAGAGGTCTTTTGCAACCTAATTGATTCTGTGAATCTCTGCTTAGAGAATTCACCTGTGAAATGACCCAAGTGTCGCTGGAGTTAGTATTCCCTTATTTGTAAACAGAGCTGCTGAGGGATGCTGGTGTTCTCTGCGTAGCCTCTTCTCTTCGATGCTAGATTGAATGCTTTGATGTAATACAGCTAATGATGGACTGAGATAGATGAGGAATTTGTATACTCTGTGGTGACTCCATGTGGAGAAATAAACTTGCTGTTCTTGATACATTTACAGAACATTAGTCAAACTTCAGTGAGAACTTCAAACTGCACCAGATGACCATAAGGTAGATGCATGTATTCTGCATATCACTAATAGCCAGAATTACCTGGAGCCTTTCATTTTCTGTTTTACCTTACTTCTGACTCTCAAAACATCATCTGAATTTATGGTCTGAGGCTGGGGAAGTTTGGATGGCAGTAATCATCACTACCAGACAAAGGTGAAATTCTTCAAGTAAGGTGAAGATTACTGTGCTTGCTGTGTTTGGGCCTGAAGTAAATTGTGTCTTAATTTCAGAATATTTTCCTTTATTGTACTGGTACTGTCTCAGAATTAATGTGCTGTGATGATGAGATGGGAAAGAATATTTATATTCTTTTCCAGATTAGTTCCTATTTAAGAGTACAGTATGCTTGTAGTAATTCCTTAAAGAGGAAGAGTAATAAAACCCTGACTGTGTTGTACATGAAATACATTACAAAACCAAGGAGTCAGTGTGGTTTTAATCTCCTATTTTCAGAACTAACGGTATTCACTTAGCCGTATTTAGCAAAGAAAACACTATATTATAAACTGCATGAAAGTATCATCATGCAGCATGTCTGGCAAAAATGTCTTGAACTTAAACCGTGGCAAAAGTTCTCTTTTGATTTAATTTTGTAGTTGCAATCATGTGTGTGAAAAGCTTGGAGTAACTTTATACAGCTGAAAAGTAGGACATCAATACAGATGTGTGTACATCAAAATATTTAGATTAATTCTTTGAAATTTAAGAGTCAAAATAGTTTTTAATATTTTGCATTTTTTATTTACTGATAAAAAATGAAAGATGAAGAGGTCACAGCAGAAAACTTCACTAAGTAACCAAGGTTAAACATTTGTCTTCTTTATATATGACTATCCAGAGGAAAGAAAGGTCTGAATACTGCTTACTTCTTCTGCTTCTGGTAATATCTATAGTGCAAAAGTATCCACAAGTACCTTTCCCTGAAGGTATTTTTGTAAAAGACAAGGTAAAACAGGAGCCTATGACGTATTTGCGGGTTGTTGTGGTGGTGGTTGTTTTCTGTTTTCCCTTAAAAAATTATTCATGATCCAAACTCAGAGGAGCCTTTTGAAAAACATTTAAATGTCAAACAGCTGTGGTCACTCAGGCTATTTCTAATACTGCTTTTGTTAACTCATTCTACTGATGAGGTAGGTCTCCAGATATATTGAGGTTTGATTTGAGACAATGATGAATTGTTTGCCACCTGAGCCTTAACTATTTTTAAATGAACTGCAGTGTTCTGGCATGTGAGAAACATGTTTTTGTATGGAGACTACTCTTGGAATTTGTGATTATGAGAGTGCAAACCCATGGTATTCTAACACGAGAACCTTCAGATTCTCAGTTTATGTTGGGATCCATGAAATTTAGAGGCTTAAATTTTACTTCTAAACCTCATTTCCTCAAATTCTATGCAGCATCTCAATTATCATATTCTCACTTTAATCTGAAGTATAAATATTATGACACTTGTTTAGAGAAAATTTAGCAATGCTAATGTTAATTACACCAGAATTTCAAGAGATTATTTCCTGTTGCAGAGGTTCCTCAAACTTAAGTGAGGTTATTGATTTACTGCTCAGACTTAAGGTTGTATAATGTTTGCATAAAATGTTATGAAGTTTGCTTTTGAGGCAAGTAGAACAAACTGTTAGGCAAACCTATAAAATATGTGGCTTATGTGTCAGATTTGACCTTTGGGGCAACTTCTTGCCACTGAGAAACAGCATAAACCATTTGCCCATTCCTTGGTGTAGCCTGCCTTGAGGTATGGGTAAGCTCTGAAATACACCTTCAAAAATAGTACCTCTTAGCCAGTTAGAAGGCATCTACCTTTCCCTATCTCCTTTATTAGGACAGGTACATATTGTAATTGTATTCTGTAAGTTGCAAGTTGAAATAAAATTCACATTTTAACAGAAAAGCAATAAAATATTATTCTACTGACCAGAACTGGTCATAAGGGCAGTGTCAAACCAGAATGACCATGTTTTAGGCCTGTACAACTCAGAAATACAAATCAGCAAGTAATATTCTTTTTCTTTGAATTTCAAAATGAAGGAAACTAGGTTTTGGTGAGAAGATTTGGGATCATCCTGCCTGGAAAGGTTTGTCTGAGGGATCAAACTCAGTTTTTCACACAGGTGATGTAGCAAAATATTTGGGTGGTGAGGCTGGATACAGAGCTTTGGGTAATGCATATGTAGTTTTCTTACATGTGATTTTATCAAATTACACCAGCTCATTTAGTATTTCCCAGATCACTTTTAAACTATGACTTTGTGAAATACTTCCCTACCTCCATATTTATTCTTTTTACTGTGTGATGATTTTTAATGATAACAGTCACTATCACATTATGTAAAATCAGTATTGATAAATATTTTTATATGGCAATAGATCTTTCAGTGGGACTATACACCAATTACCCTATGAAGTAACTAGCAGTGTACATTAATGCATCTGAAGTAGTTATAAAGATCTATATGGTCTGTAACAGTGTTCATTACAGCCATTCTGTGAGCTGTTCTGTGCTGTATCAAGTCTTGGAAACTTGAAACTAGTGTGGGTTTTCTATTTACAACAAATAAGACAGTCTTTAACTTGGAAAAGATATGGAAGGGGAATAAAACAACTCACAACACTATTTTGAAGGAGGAATTATAGTAAAAGTTATCTTTTTTTTATCAGTTCCTCTTGTTCCATTTCTTTGAGTGTTACTTCATCTACTTCTCTGTCCACTTGATTTTCTGTTTCCGATCTGTTGCCTAGTGTTATGTTGGAGGAATAATTTTCCTACAAATTCCAGCAATTCAGTTGATAAACTCAGTCTTAATTTTAAGTAAATCACTGTTTGGTTTTGACTGTTTGTGCATTACAGAGCATCTGCTACTCTAGCTCTATAAGAAGAACAGCCTAATAGTGAGACCTCATTTGCTGTGCTGTGCTCCCTCCTTGAACAAGAGAAAACAAACTGGCAAAAGCTTTTGTTTGTTATCACATCTACATCCACACCAGAGATTGGAATAGCTA
>NW_008666561.1:26533-40240 GCF_000695815.1 Acanthisitta chloris | reverse complement strand
AGGTCTCATTATTAATGTTTTGTTGGATATTTCTGGAATAAGTCCTTATGGAAAAGGAGTGGAGACTTGTTTTAATAGCACAGGGAAGTTTCCTGTAGATTAATACACCTTGCTTGCAAAACTTAGAAATACTTTTCACAATGACTATAATGGAATCAGTCTTCAACATTTTGATTTTAAAAAATCCTTTAGAAAGTAGGGTAATTTTGGAAGAAAGTAAAGGATATGTATCAGTTATATGCTAGAGAGAAAAGTGGTGGCTATCATGTTAGAGTCAAAGTTGGAAGAGTGCTGAAGGTTTGTTTCAATTTTTAACAAATTATTCTGCACCCTCTTTCTCATATTTATTTTATAAAGAGAGAGACAAATGACTGACCCATTCTGACTCCAAGCCATTTATCTCTATTCTGTTTGCGTAAATTTCTCTGGTGCCCTCTTCCCCCCTTTTTTATTTGTTTGTTTGCTTGAACAGTATGTTTTTCTGTTTCCTCACATCTTTCTCTAATACAATTACATACATGTAAGGAATGACAGTAAGGTTGTGCTTAGAGCCTGACTAGAAAAATGTAAGTGCTTCAGTATAAAAGCCTGTTTCAGCCCCTCTGTTAGCATCAACATTTAAACTGTTTTGTAAGTAGCAATGAACCTTCTTATTTAAATTAATATTTTGACTATTGGAGAATTAACAGTGTATTAAACATTAGAAAAAGATAATTTGCAATTCAGGAAAAAAACCCCAAACAAGCTCTTAAATTTTACAACACACTACAAAACTCAAGCTTCTGGAACCATGTGATTATGTGAGATTTAAATTTTGGTAAAATAAAAACAATTAACCTGGTCTTGGTCTGTAGCTGTTGACAAAAGCAGAAAGTTAAAGACTGAAAATTGAGAATGCCAATATAAAGGATGTATTTAAAAATAAAATACTGATGATTTTTGAGTAGTTTGGCTTCTCGGTACTGCACTGTACAGAAACAGGGAATTTTGGCTAAATTATCATAACACTAATTAAATATAAGGTGGTATGGAAACGTTCCCATTGTGAGTTGTTATTTCTAGCAGCCTAAGAAAATGTTATGGCACAGTAAAATGTAGGCAGTTATGCTGAAGGAATGTTTAAGAAAAGAGTGCTGGAATCAACTCCAAATGGCAGGTCTATGGCAGCGATGCAAATAAAATGGCAGGTGGCACTGTACTTTGGATCTTTTGGGGTAAGAGAAGCTTGTTGCCTCAGCTGTGACTTTTTAAAGCTCTTGAATTTTAAAAGGACCAAAAAAAAGTAGCTAAATGCTAATGCTATCACTTAAAATGCTGTTTTTCTATGAAATCCTTCATTTTGTTGCAAAACCCTGTAACAAAATATTTTAAAATGAGTAAATGGATACTTTTCAGTATTGTGAATAATATTGACATAGCCCAGATTTCACTGCTGTATCTGCACTTGATTTTATAAAAAAAGTAATTCTGATTAGTGTGCTGAAGGATTTTCTTCTTTTTTTCTGTGAAAAAAAGGATGTATGTCTTGTAAGACAAAAAAAAATGTTGCAAAAAGCAGTAATTCAAAGCGTTGGCCTCATCCAAATTTACATGCTGCTTAGAAGTATTTGTAAACAAAAGATTAACTAAATAAACTGCAGTGAGTCAAATTCCGTCATTTTATAAGTTGAAAGAATTCTTTTTTATATTTTTAATAGAGAATGAAAATTATCCCATATATTATGGTGAATGCTCTTAGACATGTTGAAACAAGAATACTCCCTTTCTGCATGTTAGAGATTAAAAACTAGCATTTTACTGCTATTCAGTCGCTTCTGCGATATAAGGACTTGAAGGTGCTATTTGCCTCTAGTATGTTAATATCATTTGGGGACAACAGTTTAATAGAGAATTGTATTTTGCTTCATGCACAGAGTGGAGAATCAGAATTTTAGCTCGGTTGTGGAATGAAAGAAAAATGTTTTACAGGCAATTTCATCCCATTAAGGCAATTTATCTGTTTCTTCAGCTAATCTGATGCTTTTTCCTTTGCGTCAGTGCATTTGTTTCTCTGATTTTTGCACTCGTAGCTGTTGGTCACTGATGTGACACTGTATTTTTCTCTCAGGACAGGTTTGTAACTCTGTGGCTCAGATATCAGAGCTTTCTTGTGAATTGTTTGAGCAGCTTATGCTTTGCTTCCTTTCAGGAAACCAAGTGCATCATTTTTACAGGAAGTTCAGTCTTTGCCAGACATGGCCAGCAATCTGACTTTTGCACTGCTCTATGGGAGGCACGCATGAGCAGCAGGCTAAAGCTCATTTACCTGGTTGTTTTTTTTCCCCCGCTATATTGAATTCATGTAATGGAGGTCATGTATGAAAGCCTGGCCAGGGTGGGTGTGTTCATGCAGCTGAGTCAGAGAGGTCTTCCTAGATCATTTCAGTAGAATACAGTAAATAAGCAGTTAAGTGAGACATATTTGCCTTTGTGCTAAGTATTGGTGAGAATGATTAGAAGTTGAGTGCATTCAACTTAGAATTGAACACACAAATCATTTAGTTGAAAAATGTTTATATTCTGAAATATCCCATTGCCTTTCCCTTTGCATATGAAGCTACTTTATTTGAGTAAAAAAACCTGCCTGTAGGGTGGGGAAGGGAAAATGCAGTGAGCTATGATACATGCAGCCTTTAGTCCATGGTTGCTTGCAGTTTTGAATCTATGGAAGGAAAAAACAGAATTTAGTTTTTTCAAAAGCTCTTACACAGAGGACTTTTCAAAGTGTATTCTCAAGAATCTTATTTGCACAGCTTGCACAAAAACATTTTGGGTGAGATTGTGCCATATTACTTCTAGGCTCACCAAACCAGTTAGCTCAAGAGAGGAAAAAGGAGCTCTCATTTTTGGGTCATCCTGATGCAAAGCTGTTGTGTCAGTGGCATAGAGCAGCCCAAGAGACAGCCTTGGTGATGGTAGCTCTGCATGGACTTTCTGTGTGTGACTCAAAATCCTTGGATGACCTGGGGTCCCTGGAGTGCTTCGGGATAAGGAAGCCCCACGCATCCAGCCAAGGGGCATAGCAGTCAGGTGGATTGGTGAAGGGGGTCCTCTGCCCATCTGCTAGACCCTGCTTGCTATGAGGGAATTCCTGTAGCTAAAGAATGTCCGTAACAGAGACTAACCCTTCTCAGTGTATTTAATGTTGTCTGTGCAAATACCTGCTGATTCTCTTCCTCCTCACACTTTGCTTTTTCAGGATCAGGAAATACATGGGCACTTGCTGCGCTTCGTTCTACATTTCCACATGTTTTTTCTCCTACTGACAATCACTCTATTAACTATACAGTCTGTGCAATCAAAAGCTAGGTCACAAAGGGTTATTGTTGTGGACCTCAAGTCTTCACACTGCTTTCTGGTACAGAATTTACATTTTCCATCATGCTGCTATTGCTGAATGTGGCTGATTTTTGGCCTGGGCTTCAGGAGCTTCTCTGACCTCAAGCAGAAGGGGAACTATTGCTTCAGTGGTACATCATTGTATACGTATGATGTGCTTATCTTTCTTTTATTTCACTGCTTATCAACTAATGATTTATCATTTAATTATTTTCCTACTTGTAAAATTTGTAGCAAATACCTCAGATCTAGTGGGATTTGACATGTGATTTTTTTTTTGTTTTATTTCTTCTTCTGTACTTTTATCTGCCCTCAAAGACTAAAGTGGCTCAGCTCACTATGTATCTTTTCCCTTTGTCTCCTTGCCCTCCAGGGCTGTCTTCTTCTGGGTGGTTGCTATCTGCTCTTTTTTCTTTTGATGTTTTTGCCCAACTATTGTTTAATAATGTAAAATCCCAAGTTTTAGCCTGTTTCTCATAGTTATTGCCCATTTGCTTCTCCTGTTCCATTTTCCTTGCAGCTCTGCTTTCTTTCTTTTTTCTTTGGTTTTCAGGTACTTACTATCAGTCGATGCCAAACGTAGCATTGGCTATAGTTTGCAAGAAAGAATAGGAGAGAGAAAGTAAGTGCAGCAAGGGAATCAGAAACTCAGTTACCAATGTACTACTGTTTTTGTACTGATATCCTGTGTTTTCCTGCTCCCTTTTTATATTAATCTTTGTTGCTGTCATTATGCTTTCCCTTCTATTTTTTAATTTCTGCATCTGGCTAATATTGTTAATAGTAGCATTGAGTATTACTTAGAATTATAGAGATTACAAAAGGTAACAGGTGTGAGCAGGTGGTAACACTTGAGGTGGAACACTCTGGAATATTCTGAAATTCTGTCACTTATGTGAGATGAGGATGAGAAATAAGGGAGAAGTCAGCATTAAGGGAATTGCTCATTCCAACCATTTGCTTTCATTTAAAACCAAACACAACCAGTTTTTTATGCATTTTCTGTATGAGCTTGGCTGAGCACTGTAATCTTGACATCTGAAAACTCAGTATATGTGGAAAGTCAACCTGATCTTTGAGTATTTTCTCACAGGTGAGTGGTGAACGGGCTAGGCTGAGAAGCTGTTCGCCTCACTATCCCATGTTCTTTCCTGCAGTGCAACAGGGTCTAGTTTGTTGGTGGTTGCTAGGGTTTTGAGGAAGGTAGCAGGAGATGCTGGAGGCAAGTGGACCTGTTTGCACACTCGCTCAGGTTACAGCTGTTAATGATGTTGAGGTTATCTCTCCCGTCTGGTACATCCTGCTGTGCTGCTTATGAGGCAATACCCAGCAAGTGATATCCTGTTGTTTGTAGCTTCTCTTTGATATTTATTATTTGATTTGGGAACAAGTAACGCAGTGGTGAGGGGCATTGAAACGGTTTCAAATATTTGACTTAATGTCTTAAGTTCGGTAGGACACCAGTGTGTCTTTATGCAGTGGTGTAACCATAGGTTGTGGTAGGTACTAATTGCGTAACTGTTGTAAATGTCATGCCAACAGCTTGGATTACCTCTTTTGCATCTAGTGGTTGATTAAAATCTCCCTTTTAAAATTAGAGCTCCAGAAGCAAAGCATTCTGTTCCTCAGTGAGATGTGATTGTCCTGGGTTTGCACCCCTTGTATCCTTTATGGTTTCAGGGACTGTGCACATCTATGAAATTACTGATTATTTGTGTGGGAGAATAGATTAATTTCATCATTTTAAGAATTATCAAAAAGCCTAATTCTCTGTTTCTTAATGCATTGATTATTTTGCTCTCAGATGCAATTTCTGCAAGCCACTGTGCATTATAAAGCAAGATTTAACAACAAATAAACAAAAACCCAAGTAGATTAAGATGCCTCTGTACCTCTTTCTACCTATGTAGAAAACAGGACAAAATAACCAAGCAGTTTACCTTGAATAAAAGGTAAACCCACCTTAAATTAAAAAAGCTCAAACACAACAAGCAAAAAACTAGCTGCAGTAGTAACTGATGAATGTGTTAAACACCATAAATATGCCCAAGGAGCATTGGAATGGTGACCACAAGTAAACACGCCATTGCACAGGTCTGTGCAACTGTTTCCACTGCAGTAAGTAGTTGTAGTGCTGTGAAACATAGGAGCAAATAAACTTCAGTTCTTTTCCAGTCCTAGCAGAATGCACTAGAAGAAAAGTTGATAGATAAATGTTGCAAGTGGAAATCTTGCAGTAAAATTGCCCCCTTTTGAATGCAACTGTATATAGAAATTAATTCCCCAGGTGTCTGGGTGTCTGTTACCTATAATGCCCTGGTTTGTGTTTGGCTCTTTCCTAGGATTTTTTCTGGTGAGCTCCTGGTCTTTGTTCTCAAGAAGTGACAAACTCTATGCTGCAGTAAGAACTCTGTTCCACTTTATGTGGATGTAGCTTAACAGTCTTTGCATTATGTGAATTAGCTTTAATTATATTGTGATCTACCACGAATTTTTAGATCATCTATGAAGTTTATCATAGATGCCAATATTTGCAGTCTCAGAAAAAACATTGCTAATGATGGCAAGATATGTGTATGATAAAGAAGGAGAATTTACTGACAATCTAATGGCAATTAGAAGACAAAAGGTTATTTTGATTTTGAGATAATTGTTAAAAGATAGGTAACTAAAATTGTTAGGGATTTACTCAGTTCAGCAATGATTAAAAATTTGCTTTTCCTATCATTAAAGAAAATCAGCAGGCATTTACTAATTTTGCAAAGTCGTACCAGGAAGGAGGATTTGTAAATAGAGAAATTCACTCCATATTTTCAGTGGGAATGCCTATCAACTTTGTAAACCTTTGGCTACCAGCCTTTTTCATTCTTCCCTGTGGTAACTGCTTCTTTCTGGGTATGTCAAAGACATTTTTATACAATTCCTGCAACCCTTCAAACAGTGTGTAAGGTCCTGCAGTGCTTCCAAAGGAAAGCACTGCAGGTGTCTTTGCACAGATTTAAGAGTACTCTTGGCACCTTCTTGTGCACTTGTGTCGCCTTCTCAACACATAAACACACATCCACACATCTGTTTGCCATTCTTGTCTGCCCTTCACCAACTGAGAGCTGACGGGATAAAATGTCTTTTCCCTTTGTCCCCTGCCAGCCTCATTTCTGTTATACCAGGTGTTCCCTGGATGTGTTCTCAGACATATTTTAACAAAGTGTTCTCAGTGTGGGTTCTGTAAAACTCGTACCAGCAATTTTACTACAGTATTCTCATTACAAAGGATATCCTGTTTCATAATAATATATTGTATTCATTTTGAAGATGTCTTCACGTCTTACAAGAAGCCGTTTTAAAAAGGTGGCTGATGCTGTTAGTTGGTACTTTGTTTTCCTTGTAAAGTCAGCATGGTATAAAAAATTCAGTGCAAAAAAATGATTTTAAAAGATAGATTGTGCCTTGATGGTACCTTGTTATTTAGTTAATGTATGCCTTCTGTGATATGGAACCTGCAGTATATGCTATTTGTGTCCCAGAAAATATTCAAAAATAATTGCTGACAAAAGCCACTTCGCAGGTTGACTCAGAGGTACATCTTGTAATCTGAATGTTAATATTCTGGATAGCTAGGCAGAGAAAACTATTGATGTAGTTTGAAGATCATGTAGAGACTAGTCAGGATTTTAGTGGGGATGGAGAGAGATTGAGATACTTTAGTTCTCGCAGCTTCACTGAAATTTTACGCTTATTGAGTGTATGAATGCATACAACATTTTTGCTAGTCAGTTGGAAATGTTGCCTTATATTTCAAGAATTTATGTCTTTTCCAGAAGCAATTTAGAATCACCTTAATTTTACTCTAGAATCCAGGCAACCCCTGGTTTTACTATGCAATCCTTGACTATCTGTCATCTGCTTTATTTTTCCCCTCAAGCTTAGGTTATGAAGAAGCACTGATGAAAAACAGAGGCCTGATTCTTACCTCCCTTACATGTGGTCTGTTCCGTGTGATCCATGCAGAGGCAGTAGGAGCAGCTACCACTGAGATCCAAGTTTTTCCAGCTCAAATTAGCATGTAGATCTTGGCTTCCAGTGTTAATGGACCCAGTCAGGACCTCTGTATTTCCAAAAAAGAGCTCATCATCTTATTGTGCTTGAAGCTGTTTTGGGAGGCAGAGAAGTGCTGAGAATATTGTAAAGCAAAATAATGTTCTATTTTCTCAAAACTTGAACATGCCGTTATGTTTTTTTATACCCAGGAGTTGTGCATTTTATTCCTCCCTTGTCCACCTGCAAAAATACTGCTTCTGTGGCCTGATTTGTTATCATAAACTATTGTGTCATAACTGAAGAAAAACAGTGTTCTTACCTCTCTGGGTACATAGTCACATAACCCAGACTGTACACTGGAAAGTATTTTTGCCATCAGGCGCATTGGCCAGACTAGCAAACTCCACGGGCATCTGTATCAGCTGCCTTGGAATTGCTTTTGATGTGATTAGGCTACTAATTAGCTGTCTCAATTCTTCTCTCCCTCCTGATGTTTTCTTTTGATTCACTTTGACTCAGAGGAGTCAGTGTTCAGTGTATGTTTGGTTAGTGTTTTGTCTAAAATCCCTAATGATAGCTTAGACTGTCCTCTTTTGGTTGAGAGTTTCCCTGTGTTGACATACATTTTTCTGTTAAATGCGTGCATCAGGATTTTTCTCTTAAGAATAGTTGGTACTTTGCAAGGTGTAAACAATATATGGTCAGGGTGCATATATACATGAATATTAGCTTAAACTGTGCTAAGGGGTTTACAGTTTGAAAGGGAATGCTCATAGTTACTTCAAAACCATCAAAACCATAATAAATGTTTACTACTCAAATTCACCAAATAGTAACCTTGCAATTAACTTATTATGCAAAGTCAGTTAAATAACAGCACAAGTTATTGTATTAAGGCCCACTTCAAAAGGAAGCCAATGACAAGCAGTGAAACATGCTAATAGATTATATGCTATAGCAATATATTGCCTTTTTATTGCTTTTCCACAGGCAGCAGATTCATGTACAGTTATTACTACCTACATTATCTGTTAGTTTTCTATCAAAAAAGATTCCGTCTATTGAATCATTAATCCAATATTTATCATTCTTATTGAAAATCCACTAGTGTTAGCCCTGTATAAAATATTGACTTAAATCTACTGGTTTTGCTAAAGATTAAAAACATATTAACCTGAAAAGCACAGTATTTCTTAGGACATTTTGAAACTGCTCATTGTGGATATTTGAAATGGCAATTTTGCTATGTTGTCTGAGGAATGATTTTTTCTTAAATCTTTAACATACAGTAAGTGACCAGTGCCATCCTAATTTGAAGATGCTGAGTGTTAATCCAACATATATTTGAAATTTTGATGTGTATTGCATTAGTTACTGAATATCAAGAATAAAATTTTTGCTCATACATAGAGTGTAAAATGGGATCTTTTGTAGCAGCACACAGCCTGTTTAGAATGATATAACAGGCACTGAATGTTCACATATCAAACAAAATGCCATCTTTCTGTAGAAAAGAGGTGTCAAAAAGTTTCTTTGTACCTTTAACGCATGTGATTATGTAGTACAAAATGCAGAGTTTGTAAAATTTCTTGAATATACAGGCAAAAAATGAATAATTCAAAACAACTCATAAGTTCTACATTCTATTGTATCTTTTATAACGCAGGCAGAAGATAGCATTGTGTTCCCAGTAGAGCTGAATTTGCACAAGTTACACCTCGGAAAATGCCAGATGGTCTATGGTCTACTTTTGAGAGCTGTCACATATGTAAAGATTTGAAAAAAGAAAGACAGCTGAATGAGAGCAGTGGATCATTAAAGAGAGAGTGAGAGTCCCTGGGTATCACTGTGTTTTAAGAAGATTTTTTTTCTCAATTTTCTTTTTTTTTTTTTTTTTTTTTTTTAGATATACACAACCTTTAAAAAATAAGGTAAAAATATTTCTGTTTTAAACTGAATGGTTGTGGCTTAATCTTGGAACTGTCAATTGCTTTTGTTCTTTATGCTAGAATGCGGTCATATGGTTCCTAATTGGTTTCAAGTGTGTTTTAACCATAAGATTCAAGTCTCCCTAGTGCAAAATTATCAATAAAGTTAAAATAAATTTAAATTGAGATAACTAATCCATTTGGGGTTTTAGTCCATTTTGATTTGACCTGCGTATCACATGTGAATACTGTAAAGCCAGTCAGCTAAAAAGTTGTATGTTAATGCTAAAAAGACTCAAGTAAGAGTACTTTGGGAACAGGATTTGTTAATAAAAAATTAAAATAAATTTAAAATTAATCAAAAAATAAAAAAGTAGAAAACTCCCCAAACTCTTGGTAAAAATAATAATTAAAGCAAAACCATATAACTGTTTAGATTTTCTAAGATTTGCTATTCACCCACGTTTTGACAGAAACACACCTAATTTTGAAGATTGAATTTTGGATAATTTGTCAAGGTATTGTATCTTAGGAAAGTCCCAAAAATATACAAAATTATAAACTGCCACTGCAAATTTAGCTGGCTTGGGAAAGGTCATAACTGTCACTTTTAGAAACTGGCATCCAGTCATAGACATTTTTTAGTATAGCAGACACAGAGAATTTTTAGTATAATCTATTCTTTTTTTTTATTGAGGAAAGTTAACCCATCCCCAGTTTATTGGTGCAACTGCACCACGCCACAGCTGGGAATCATAGGCAGTGCAGAGTGAGGAAACATCATTGCATGGAACATGAAAAACACTGTTCCTTAATTGTACAGTTTACATTTAAGTGGGATAGTGAAGATAAAGCTATGGAGTGTGATGGACATAAAGTCTGGGAGTAAAATTTTGATTTCTGATGTTGACAAAGGTATTTAACAGTGGTTAGGTTTACCTTGACTATTTTTAAAATGGAATTATAAGTTTTGATTTTTAACAAACTTCCCTTCCAACTCTGAATATTCTGTGATTCTGTAAATAGTTGAAGATTGGACTGTCTGAAAATCTCTTTATGTCCAAACATGATGCAGTAGTGTTTTGATTAGGAGAGGTGATTGGGATGGTACTTTCTGATTATGAAATCTTGTTGTGTTACTATGTGCATAGTTTAAATAGTTTTCAACTGAATTCTGCATTTTTTTTTAAATAAGAATTGTTCAATGGAAACCACATTTTTATTATTTTTGTTATTAAAAAAATCCTGCATATTTTATATTTTTTCAGTTACAGACTTCAAATATATAGGCAACCTGTTTTCCATGTTATTAAAAATCTGCTCCTTTATGATACAGTTGCTCAACACAGAGCAATGGTCAAGTTTCATGCCCTCTTATTAGAATCAGTTTATAACATGTACTCTCAGATTCTTAAACAGGTCACTACAGATTCCTGCCTTGACCGGTTTTGTATTTTTTTCCTTTGACCATTTCGGTTTTTTGCCATTTAGTTCCTAACTGGCCCATTACAGGCATTTATAAAACTGATTCTGAGTTGAGGAATATGGAGTGACAGACTCTGGCTTGCCACAGATGTGTGGTGTTTGAATGCATGTTCCTTCTGGCTACCTCCTCCACAAAACCAGATTTTATTTGGTTTTATACTTCCCAGCAATCCATGATCTTTATGAATTTAAGCTCAAAGTGGTGTTCATTACCTGGATACTCCTATTTTTCTCTAATGTAGTTATTTATAGTGGCTGAGTGTCAGGGGACTCCTACCAAGTCACTCAGATTATTTTCTGAAAGCTGGCAGGTTGGCCAGCCTGCAGCTTGACTTCTGTTACTGCAGTCTGTATGTTCACTCCTATACCTTTGACTTTCATTTGGTTGCATTTCCCCCATTATTGATTTGACTCCCTTAATTTAAGTTTATCTCAGTTTTGCTGCTTTCTTTCCCATTCTTGATTTTTTCCTTTCCTAAGCTGTGTTATTCTCTGCAGTACGCAGAGCCTTGCAAACCTTTCCTTGCAGTGCCACATGAAGAATCTAGACCTCATGCTGACGTGGTGTTTTTTGAATACCTAGTAAATATTTTTAATCTAGATATATTTTTCGCTTTCTTGTTTTGATGGGGGAATGTTAACTTGTCAGTCTATTCTTTGATCAATAATTAACCTTTGCTTTCCTTCATTTTAAGCACAACCTCAGCGTTTGCCTCAGCCAAATACTTCAGCACTGGAAAGGGGTGAGGAAGAAAGTGGAAAAATCAAAAATGGCCATGCAAGTCTGAGTAATGGAAGTGGAATTCGCAATGGTGTCAAGCACATACCTGCAGACAACAGAAAATTTTCGGCTCCTGTTTCAGAAAAAATGCACAAAAAAATTCAGTCTACCTTGTCTGTCAACAGCAACAGCAGCAAGAAGAGTAAAATAAGCTCTGTGTTTTCTCAAAAGCCAGGTACTTCACCAGAAGGTAAGATGATATCCTTATTAAAAAACCCAAATGGAATAAAAGCCAACCAAACCAGGGTCCCAGAGTTCCTGAGCCTCTCCTCAGTCTGCTCTCTTCTGATTAGCATTAATGTGCTCAATGGGTTTTGCTGGTGCCCGTTATGAGAATGGTACAGAGGCACTATAAATTTTATTGGTTTGAGGCAGGCATAGATGTGACTGGTTAAAAAAGAACCTCCAGAGGTTGGGTACAGACACAGATTCTTAGAGAAACAGGAGACGGTACTGTTGAGTGAAATGGGGAGGATTCTCAGCCTATGTGAAAGGCAGAGAAATTAGAAGGGACTGCATGTAGTGGCCTGAACGAAGCCTACTGATGTCAGTCAAGTGACTTCTCTGGACTTCAACTACTTCAGTCAGACTTACTCAGTGAATCTGTATAGTAATATCAAGAATGGCTTAATTCAGACTGTTCCATGAGGTGATCTCCTTGCTGTGGTTTGTTCTCATGTTTATCTTCACGAACCTGCTGTTACTTTTCTGCACATTCAGTGTTCTAGTCTTCCTTTGCAAAATCACAACTTTGTACTTCCCTTTCTGTTACGTGAAATCCACTTCACCCTCTTGCTTGACATTTTCCCTATATGTTTTTCTGTCATGCACTTTCAATAAACTGTAGCTTAACAGACCTAGACGTGTTCATGTGACTGGTACAAAGTACTGGCCTCTGAATTTAAGAAATTCAACCTCCAAAAAAAACCCTGCAGAGTTCTGAAGAGGCAGTGCCTGCCCTCTTCATTCCCCTATACAATTAATTTTGGTAAATATTTCCTTTTTTCTTCTAAATTGTGTTGTAATAAATACAGTTGGTGTGGTGTGGTTTTTTTAATAACTGTGACAATACTAGTGTCAAATTACTGAATATTTGAGGAGAAAATTCATAAGATACTTTCAGATTTGGCTTTAAAGTCTAATGTCTGATTTTAGTGTCCAACACATGATTGTGTTAGTCAACTGAAACTGCCAGTATAGAATATTTTTATATACAGTCAGAAATGTTGATATTTTAAAGGCATATCTGATTAGAATATAGACAATTGCACACTGGTGTCACACTGTATAACTCACATACATTCAAAGTGCAGAAATACAGGATAATTCTTACTGTCACATGTGATTTCTTGAATCACCTAATAGCTAAGTTAAATATAGTCAACATGGTACATCTAACCTGGTAAAGTTCTCAGTTTGAATATGGGAACTTGGATATATCCTCCAAATAGCCTGACATGTGCTGCTAATGTCTACAGCTCTAAGATTTCTCTTAACCAGTCTGACTGAAGCACAAGTTTTATCATGCAGTGATTAAAGTATGTCTAGTGTATTGGGATATGCCTCTAAGGGAATATTTGTTTTTAAAAATAATTTTCTGTTTTTGAAATTTGCTTTGCTTTACAGATCTCTGACAGACATGTTTTATATTTGTGTAAACACAGCTGCATGCACACATGTACAAGTCTTCTGACAGTTTCTTCAGCTTTTCAATAATGTATCCTGTGGGGATACATGGGGAAACTATAAGCTATAAGTAATATTCTTATCAAGCTGTTACCTTGCAGGAAGTATCAATATATACTTTATTTGTGCTATCATCCCTCAGTTTTTTTATAAGGTGCATAATCAGAGACTGGCAATCGTCAATTGAAATACATAAGTTAACACAAGCAAGAGTCTACTATTTAAGGAAAAAATTATTATCTGTAACTTAAAAATAATTGCATTATTACTTTGTCATGTTAACCCCTTATGATTACTTTCTGAAGACTGCACGTATGTATGTATGTATCTCTGTGTGTATGTGTATATATATATATTTAATGATGACTACATCTAACTATGCAAAGCCAGAAGAGTATACTAGTAAACTCA
>NW_008666561.1:25862-26514 GCF_000695815.1 Acanthisitta chloris | reverse complement strand
TTCAACATGGTATACACAACTTAATTTGAACATAACTTCTACAGCTTCTTTGTGTTATGAACCATAGCTTTATGGGCAAGGAGGCATTTTTCTGAGCAGTTGCCTCTTCTGGTCCAGTGATGTTTCTGTCAAAACTATTGAAAAGGTTTACAGGAAGCTGGAAAAGATAGGAAACTATTGGAAATTATTTGCAACATTGCTTAACTACTTGGCTTTGCTTTAACTTATATCATGCTATAGATAAGTGTTTCCATGATTTATCTACAGTTCTGGCTCTCTGAGGAAACCCCAGATGATTTGTAATGCAAAGTAAGTCCAGGTCTTGTACTCATTTTGGTCTAGAATATTCTGTCTGTTGACAGAACAGAAAGCCTAGAAGGGCTTGAAGCAGGATAGAATCATGAAACTTCTGGGCCTGCCTCCCATCCTGCGCAGGACCATATTTGGGCTCATGCTTATTTAAAATCTAGCATGCTGCTTCATATACTGTTGATTTCAGTATATATACTAGAAAGCTAATTGACGTTCAGTACTATTTTTCCCAGGATAGCACATCTTTCCATGAAGGTCAGTACTGCTCCTGCTGGTTTCCAAAGTACTAGAGAGTTCTAATGCAAGTTAGGAAGCTCCCCGCTCCTCCCCCTGTCAAAAA
>NW_008666561.1:18388-25832 GCF_000695815.1 Acanthisitta chloris | reverse complement strand
TTCCTGCTGCAAACTCCACTTGTACTGTGGATCACATGTTGTGAGCTTTTGGAATTAAAGTTGCATTGGAAGTGCTTAAAATGTGACAGACATTTTGGTAGCACTAGTATAAAAGCTTTAAAAACTTTTTTTAAATGAGCCTGTAGTATATGCAGTTGTGTCAGCATTCCAGAATGTACTGTTTAGAAACACTTTCACATCTAGTGAGGCTTAGGAGGGTGTGAGTGCTCTGCTTTTCCTCTGCATCTATTATTAATCCATATTGTCCCTGAAGAAATCTTACTCAGCTCCATGACTTACACTACAAAAAACCAAAGGAATTATGAAATAGTAGGAGTGTTGCTCTTAAAAAAGCAATTTTTAAACACTGTTTCAGTTCTAAAGATTTTTCAAAGGGACTGGATAGGTTTCAGTGCATATTGGGAATAAATTTTTTTAATTCAAAGAAATTTTAATCGTATTTTAAATTATTGATGCCAGAGGTGTCACAGTTCTTCCAAAACTCTGGTTGGTAGGCCACTAGCAAAGAGAATTGTTACTGTCTTGAACCTGTTATGAGTAGTGGAGAAAAACGCCTTGGAAATCCAAAAAAGCAATTGCAAATGAGTGAAAAAGAAGGCAGTCCAGGTGCTGTGTTTGGAAGCATTGGTCCCTGTCCAGAGCAACTTATAGAAGGGACGATGTCTAAAGAAGACAGCAATGAGGCAGCAGAACAGTAGATTTGGATGTCAGGAAATGAAGAAAAATGAGTAACTGAATATATACCTATGTGTATCAGAGTAGTGGAAGGTAATTATCACATATGCAGAGTTTGAGGAGGAAAGGGAAGAAGTTGGGCAGTGGGAAGGATGGAAGAGGATTTTAATTAAGAGGCTGGAAGGGGTCAAATGAAGTAGATATTTATCATTTTGTAGAAGCCAAAATGAGTTTTCCTACCAAAGCCTTGCTGTTATGCATCTTTTAAATCAAAACAATCATTTATGAGAAGTTAACGACGGAAAGAGGGAATACAGCTTTTGGTTCAGTTTTGAAATAGAGCTCTTGCTTCTGGTCAAGTTACTGTGACCTCACAAGTTGCCATGTTTATCAGGGAAGTTCCCACAGCTCCAGTGACTCATGATAATTTGAGTTTAGTGTGTTACTTCACATATTCAAAAGGCTTTGAGCATACACAATTGCTGTATTCGTTTGGAAACAGTAGCTTGTTAAGTGATTATGAGCAGATCATGAACCTGCCTCCTGTATGTACAGTGAGATCTCTTTATTCCTTCCCAGGCTCTCTAAACCAAAAAGGCACTAGAAGGCATCATCTTCACAATGGTTTTTTTTTTCCAAGATAGGTCTTTAAGAAATGTAAATAAGGCTAGATGTAAGAATGAGGTAGACAAAGAAAGCCTGCAGCATGGGAGTAAGGCTCTGGAGAAGGATAGGCAGTGCAGACTTGCCTCCACATTTAAGTTGCCACTCATTCTTTTCCAGATGCAAAGCCTGAGGCAACCTGCCTCAACTTTCCGGACTGTATCTTGTGCTACTGAGCTGCAATTTTACCCAGTGTGTGGGTTTTTTAAAAAATCAAAGGTTTAAACTTCAACATTTCAGAGTGGATTTGAATGAGACTTCCCCCCTCCCCATCTTTTTAGTATAATGCAACTTCACCTGTTCTAGATGTTGAATCCAGTCATGGGGTTGGTGGGCACTACTTAACTCATGCTGCTGACTACATTAATTTATTAGAGGATCCCAGGTGATATTGATGGCTTAACTGAAGACAAATCAAGTCCACCAAACAGCCTTTATGTTAAGCCAAGGTCTTAAGAGCCACTGGGTGCATATACCTGGAAAGTAGTGAGTAGATGTCTTAGCAGGGTAGCAGACTTCTATTTGAAGTCAGAGTGTTTTACTTTGATTTATGTAATTTTATTTAAACAGAAAAATTGTCTTCAGTCAACTTTCCTTTTGGGCGCATGATTTTCAGTAGGATTGGGTTGGGTTTTTCTCCTTTTGAATGACAAGAGAGCAACAGTAAGTTTTGTTTGAAATACTGTTTGATCACTTGATTGGTATGATTTGCTGAAATTTGGTAAGAGTGTGCATTAGACCATGAATAGCCTGATGTTTCAGGAATATCTGCTGACCAGCTCTCTCACTTTTTTTTTTTTGTGGTATGTGTGGGGTTTTTGTTCTTTTTGTTTGTTTGTTTGGGGGGTTTTTTGGTTTGTTTTTTTTTAAACACACAGTCACTTCTGAAATCCATCTCATAGCATTAAGTAGCATTTAGGCAGCTACTTGTTAGTGTCCTGAAAATCTCTCCTTGAACCAAAATTTTCATTGTTACCTATTAGAAATTGATTCAAAGTGGATTTGTGTCTGAGCCCAAAGCAGTAAACAGAGGGTTTTTTGTTAGACAAGGTTATATCAGAGCACAGTTGCCAATCAGACAATGGGCAAATAACATTATCATATGGTCCAATGTGTGTTTTTTTAAGAAGGCATTTTGAAGAGTGCTGTGCTTTGAGCATGACTTTCTTTTTTTTTTCACAGAAGTCTTGGAAGGTAATTTAACTGTTGTGTAGCAGGAGTGAGTGGAAAACAGGGCCTTTAACAAATAAAGATCTTCCCACAGCATCCATTATATAAGGTCATGGCCTAGCTAGCACCTAATTAGGCTCAGTATTTGCAGTGATGAGCAGTGGCAATAAAAGCTTCCTATTCTAAGGAAGTCTTAGATATTGGAAATTACCAGATTTCTTAGTATATCCTTATGTTTGAAATGGATCGTTTTACTCCTGAGGTTATAGCTGTATTAAGATTTTAGAATGTAAGCTTTGATGAAGGTTTCCATGTGTTTTTGCAGTGTGATTTGCCTCTTCGGGCAATATTTTAATTTTCTTGATCAATAGAGCTAATAGTTTTTTATTTAAAATGATGAAATACTGCGTATACTAGGGTTTGTAACTGTGTTTTCCCCTGTATAAATAAATTTAGCCCAGTTTGAAGATAACTGTACTCCATGCAACGTGGCAGTTTGTTCTTTCTGCCTTTCTTATTTTGATGTGAGCATTTTCCTGGGTGCAGCAAGTTTTTCTGAAAAGAAGGAGGATGGGTAGCTGAGGCCGCACATGAACCCTGTGTGTTGCAGGAGCAGTGGGAGGTGTGATGGCATGTGTGCCACTGCTTCGTAGTGTTATGCCTCAGCTCTGTGCAATGCACACCTTTCAGAAACATGTGCTGGGGTGGTTTCTCGTTGGCTGGCTGTGCTGCTCTGGCTGTGTGCTGTATCTGCCATTGGCACCGTGTATTCATCCCTGCTGCTGCCAGCCCCGTGCTGCTGGACTGCAGGGTGCCTGTAGCACCTGCTGGGGCTTCTGTTCAGGGCTCTGCAGGGGCCTGGAATAAACCCCTGCTGAGGACCTCAGCTGTCACTTTGATTGGGGGTTTGCCCTTCTTGATTCTCTCTGTGAGACAGCAGAGTGCTTGGAGATTTTTTTTTGAGTTGTCTGAACTGTGAATATAGTTAGTAAGAAACTGACCAAGGTCACCATCCTGTTAGTGAGCTTATTTACCATTGCAGACATGAAAACCTTTTATCATATGTGACCTGCCTGCTTGGTATGAAAGCTTTTTGAGTCGTTTCGTGACACGTTAGTTTGAAACATAAAAGCAGTACATATCAGCCTGCATGTGCATTTCTCAGGACATTTTTCAGTTCACCTTCTGTGTCCCCATGTACACTTTGGATGGTTGATAGTTCTCTTAAAAGTGTTTCTTAAGTAGAGGTGCACCTTTTCATAAAAATGAAGGGGAGGTGGTAAAAGGGATGTTGAATGAAATAAATACATATTTCAGTATTTGAAAGGCATTGAATACCAGGGTAATATCTGTATGTAAAGATTTTAGAAATACAAAGTGGTGTGCACATGTAAATGTATAAAGGTGTGGACAAACATTAAAATTATTTTATTGTTGGTATTGTTTCTTCTCCTTAGATGAGCACAGCTGCTAGAACTGGGATAAGTTATAAGTGGGGCCTTCTGGGTTTTGAAGAAGAGTGTGTAAACAGTTTTAAGGGATTTTAGGCCTCTTTCTTTTCTGGATACTGTCTGTGGTAACATTTAGAACCCGGTTAAACTAGATGTTACATGTGCTGTATACACTGTTTGGTTAAATCAGCACAAAGTAGCTGGATATGTGTGTATGATATAAAGCAGCAAAAACTTGGATGTGTGGTTGGGTTTCTGTTTACCTTGGCATTGTTTAGCAGCTTTAATGAACTGCACTAGCAAATCTGTAACTTTGGGAACGTGCCAAAGGACTAAGGAGAGAGCTTTACTTATGTAAGTTTTTTAAAACGCCATGTGGGATGTTCCTTTTAACTGCTAGTCTGACTTTCATCCCAGGCAAAAATGAAAGGATAATTGAAGATAAGCTTGAGTGTGTGAAAGCTCATCTCTTTTACCCAAATGTGAGTTGGTCTAATAAAATATACTATCACTGCTTGCAGACCAAGACTATTGTAATTTATGCCATTTAGCATAGCTTTTGGGAGCTAGGGTCATAGTCGACAAAAGTGATACTGTGCTTTGATGGAATCAGATGCATTTAATAAAGGAATTAAGGTAGATGCACTGTTTCAGAATATTTTTTCTTATGTAGTATACCTCTATACATGATTTGCACCCCACATCCTCACTTTTGTATAGTGCCAATCTGTAGTGCAGCATTTCTCCATTAATTAATAGAAGAATTGAAGATCAGTGGAAACTTGAGGTTGGTGTGGTATACTGTAGAAGTCCTAAGGAAAAGCTTATCTTCAGTAATGGTGGGATTATGTAATGAGACTTAAATGAATTTCTCTGTCTATGAAAATATTTAATAAAAACTTAAACCTCAAGAAACTTGAGAGTTAACTTATTATCAACAGTGCTGCGTCATGAATGTCAAGGCCGATGGAGTTTGGTCCTCAATATAGACATGCCCCTAATTCTTAATTGCATTGGTATATCTAATGAGTAAAAAAGACTGACAAAATCTTTCACAATGACAAAAAAAGAAAAAATGTATAGAAATATAGATAATTTTAAGCTAGCACCAGTGTCATAACTGATACTACTGTATCATTTCTTTATCAGAAAAGATTAAAATATACTCAAATTTTCTAGAAAACACTTTGTCAGATATTAAAATAATCAAATTTACAAAAATACATTATGTTTAGTTCTAGTTGTAGTACAGTGATCAAACCTCACTCATCTGCAAAAAAAATACTAGGATTGATGTGGTAAGGTCAAAGAGTGGAAGTTACTCTTAGCGCACTAGAAGAGTTTTGAAATTTAGAATATTCTGTAATTTAAAATCGTCTCCTTGGTCTGGTAAGCAGGAAAAAAATATTGGAGTGTCTTGTGCAAGCAGTGAAATATATTGTAGTAGTCTCCAACATGGTAGTGAAAAACCTGTGGTCATCTCTTTTGGAGTGAGCTTTATATAGCACTTTCATGACTACATTACACTGATAATGACACCCTGCACAGCAATCAAACAAAATGGGTTTTAGCTGTCTAATGTTTTCCGTGGAACTGAGAGGTTGCTGTAGGAATATGAGTACTAGAGAAGGATGAGTTTTGTGTGGCATGTATGCCATGTGGCGTGGTTGTTGTTACTTCAAAAACACATTGTGATGGTATCTTTTTCTTGCATTTGTAGATAGGAAGATAAGAAAGAGAGGTCATACATGGAAGAAATTATCCTTTCAGTCATTTTATCCAACTACATTACAGTCCTTTAGAGTCATGATTCTGAATTTGGCATGTTAGGTAGGACTAAGTAACACCATGCTTTGTCATGTGTCAGTTACTTCCTGGATAGCTATTAAAAGTCAATAACATGAAGAACATAAAAGCATGATTATTTCAGGTTTGTCCTTGAAATGTGGATCAAAGTTTATGCTCATTGTACAAATGAGTCATTGCAAGAATGAAGAGAGCAATACAGCTTCTCTCTACTTTATGTTAATTGTTTGTGGAGGTTAAGTAAAATTGTTACATAAAGATTTTCTGAATGGAAAATTAGTTTTGCCATCTGTGGAGAAGAAAATAAGGAGTAAATAAATACTTTTAGCATTTAAGGCAGTGAAGAAGAGGTGGAAAGAAAGAGCTTCTACAGAGTTTCCATAATAAAAATAGTGGCCAAAATTTCTTGCTGTGTCTTGTACCATTTTTGATAGCTTTTATGGTTGAAATACTTTTATTTGAATCAACACAACCTCTTCCTTTAAGTCTTGATTTGATGGGTTTTTTTTAGTTTAGGAGGGAGAAGTTCTTTTGTGGGTTCAGAAAGTGCTTTCTGAGTGCAGTCCCTTTTATTTAACTTAGGAACTTTGTCTCTTGCCCGTCAATAATTATGTATATGTATATTTATTTTTCTCCCTGCAATTTTACATCTCCCTGCATGAAGTAGGCAAGATTTGTTTGAGCATCTTATTTTCAATATCGATACACATGAAGTTTTATTATGGTGTACTAAAAAAAGAATTTGTAGAGCAACATTTGTTGTTATATTAGCTTTTTTCAACTGTGTTTTAAAGATGCAAAGCAGTAAAATTTCAGCTTCTCAGATATGAAGCCTTCTTAGAACTCTTGGCTTCTTTATCTTTTTTCTTTATATTAAAGGAGAATCTGAAAGAAGATTGTACCTGAACAAATTAACACCATTTCCATGACAACCAGCTAATTAATTACTATAGGTCTGGCTTTGGTCCTGTTCAGTGAACTGATACTTCTCAGCTTTGTTTCGTGTATCTTCTGTGTTTTCCATTTGTTAGTGACAGTGTGTCTTTGGGAACAGCAGCCTTTTAATACAAGCAACGACTTTAGGCAGCTTAATCTTACCTGTGGTTTCCTCTCAGTTTTACTTCCTGCACAGTCATAGGGAGTTTTTAAGTTAGGGGTTTATTTCCCCCTTCTTGCTTTTTCTAATACTTCCATTTTTTCATTTTGAGCGTAAGTGTTCATTAGCACTTGCCACAGTACGAGTATGTCCAAGCTAAGTTTTTATCTAAGTAGTGTAGTAAGTAGGAGTGGGCTAAGAGGTCAGGTAGTTACTTTGCTTCTCGGGACAGATTTTGCAGGTTGGAGCCTCTGTCGCTGAATTGTTGTAAGTATTCATGCTTGTTTGTTTAAAGCCATCGCTGTGCTATCCTGCAGTCAAGTTTCTGCAGTGTTAGAGCTACTTTGAATCAATCAAAATACTTGCCATGGCTACTGCATAATTTTTTACATTTATAAATTTGATTAGAAGTCCTGACAGTGGTATTACTGTTGAAAGTAATTGTGTGTTTTTACCTATGATAACAGTCTTCAGCCTATGAACTGTAAGAACATAATGTCTCTAGGTGGTCAGACCAATTGCCCATATAGCTCAATATACTGTTGTTTCTAATGGCTGCTCA
>NW_008666561.1:0-18367 GCF_000695815.1 Acanthisitta chloris | reverse complement strand
GAAAGGGTGAGATTGTACAGGGTATTTTCCCCAGACCATTTTCTCACTTTTCAGCTGTCTGTGACTAAAATGTTCAAGATTTGCAAGCAGGAAAAAGAAGAATAAAAGCTGAGGTTAGGGAAGAAAAATATTTCTCCATCCTGGACACTTCTTGTACTTTCCAGTTTTCATTTTCTTTCTGAATGGCTATTCACTGCCTCTTACAAATTAAATATCTTTATACCTATAAATTTATACATATTATGTACAATTGAGTATATCCCTCACTCCTGAAGTCTACTTTTCGCTGGCACGTGTGTAGTCTTGGTGCTTTCTTGTCATGTCTCATGGATGCAGTACTTGTTTGAAGTTATTCCATATATTTACTCTTTGGGTGCCATATTTTTTGCAGATAGTTCAGTGGACATCTCAGTTATCTCATATAATTTAGCAGTGCTTGTAAGAGATGGATACTGATGTTCAGGTATACTTATGAACTCTACTAAAGATTAAAGTAATGTATTAAAAGCATTGCCAATTGATCTGGGTAGAAAAGCAATAGAAAAATCTCTGTTTTGACTGAATATTTTACATATTTCAAAAGTAAGAAATGCATATAACATGCTGTTATGCTAGTATTAAGGTGTGCATAAAACAATAAAGGAATCAAAAATGTTGCAACAATTCTCATATTTTTCTTCATAAGTATCAAGCCAACAAATCAGGCTCAGAAGGGCGAGATTGCACTGGAGAGGCTGGAAATAATTTTAGATAGTTTCCCTCATAAGCTGTTTTTTCAGTTATTGTTTTTAGCCACTTTGTGAGCCTGCTTGAAGTAGTTATAACTAAAGATAATAGATATGGATATATTATAAATTAAATTACTAGAGAAATTTATCTAAGCAGATGTTTAGTACTTGGGATTCGCATGAAGTGAAGTGGTGACATGAAATTTGCACCAAAACCAGTACTGAATTGGAGGTAAGTCAGGCTGCAAAAGTGACCGTGAAGATGGGAAACATGTTTTTTGTGTTGTTAGATTATGTCTAGTCTGAATAATTTTCATTCAACTATTTATTTGACATGTGGTGTATCTGGATTTAGAGTAACATATTAACGATTTACTCTTTTCTTTCTTTCCTCTTTTGTTTTGTTTTCTTTCTTCATGACATGCCACTGAACTGTTGCATATGAAGATTGTTGTGTTCACTGTATCCTGGCTTGCTTGTTCTGTGAATTTCTCACCCTCTGTAACATTGTTCTGGGACAAGCATCCTGTGGCATCTGCACATCGGAGTCCTGCTGCTGTTGCTGTGGGGATCAGATGGGGGATGACTGTAACTGCCCGTGTGATATGGACTGTGGCATAATGGATGCATGTTGTGAATCTTCAGACTGCCTGGAGATCTGCATGGAATGCTGTGGGATCTGCTTCCCATCATGAAATATTTATCCATTTTTATTTTATTCTCTATAAAACTGGAGAGCTTTTCTTTAAATACATTTGGAGAAAGATAAGGTAAGATTTTCACACAACTGACTGGTATTGCACTGTTAATTCCCTTTATATAAATATTTTTTAAAAAGCAATTCTCAAATCTGATTTCTAACACAAATTGTATAGTTTTGTATGTGAAACTAAAGCTACATTCCAGCTTCCTTTTGGCTTTGCAAATGGAAGACTTTATTGAAACCAAATTATAGGCCTGATACCACAGGCTGTATGAAGGCAAAATTGCCATTTCAATTGAGTGATAGGTTTTGATCAGAGAACAGACTGCAGGGTAGAGCCTTAAGTATTTGCCTTTACCTACTTTCATGCTTTAACACTCAAATGCCTCCATGCATAACATGCCTCTACAGGCATTCTGAAAATCAAAATGTCTTTATATCACTTTGGGTTGAAAGCAACTTTGCTCTATTATTTTAAATTTCATTAAAAAGCCAGCATCAGAAATCTTTTTGGTTCTGTGACATTGATCACGTTGGCAATATTTCTTTCATTTTTGAGTATCTCATTGGTTTGAGAGAGTGAGATTCCTGGTGTTTTCCATTGTCAATATTGATACTGTGGGAAGATCTGATGAACTAAAGTCAAATGTAAGTTTTGCCATGGACCAGAAGTACCAAGATCTCTTTGTTATCAATCAAGACAGGATAGAGAGCTTATATTTTAATGCAGTACTATTATTACTTGAAATGCTTCTTTTTAGAAAAAGATTCTGGAAATCTGTGTAGTAGACATGAAATATATCCTTAGAGTAACAAACTGATAGACTAACAAATCTTCAAAATTTTGCTTTAAGAAGGAAATTATTAGAAGTTAACTTAAGAATTTAAACCTGTACATTAAGTGGCCCTGTCAGTGTTTGTGGCTTTAGAGACAGTGCCACATAACTTAGTACTTATTTCTTCACTGTGTGAGAAAAGTCCATAGAGGATAGCAGAATTTAACCAGGGCATAAAGACCAAATTTAAATTGACTTTATCAAGGAATTCAGTCATTGAATGCAAAAAGCTAGTGCAAAACTGTTTATTCTCAGATAGATTTTAAGTGTTATTTTCAAATTACTGTGTAAAAAAGGACATTCAAAAATGTATGATATCCTTTAAAAATAAAATAATTGGGATTTAAAATGTTTGAAAAATACTGTTAGGATTTGTTGGGCAACTTTTCCCCTATTATACTATTTAGGTTTTCCAAGAAATACCTCTCTTTATAATTGTGTTGTGAAATGAATTTGGTTCAGCACGTAAAGGTGTTTATGGCGTTCCCAGATTAAGGGAGCTAAGGTTACCCATTTTCTTTACCATCTGCTAGTTTCTCCCCTCCATGTCTGTACCTCTTGAACTTTTCTGTGGAAACCATGTACTCATCTTGATCTCAGAAACTTTTCTGTTTGCACTTCCATTTGTAGATTGCTGGATCTCACAAATTTAGGCCTTGTTACAAGAATTATCAGTAGTCAATAGCATATTTGTGTTGAGTGAATTGACCATAAACATCTCTTGTCACTGTAGTGAATTCAGTTTATGCAAATGTGACGAGCTAAAGATCACAGGAAGGTGAAGCTAAGTCAACAGATGGTCTGATATTAACCAAAGATTCTTGTGAACACTGACTAGTAGTGCCTACTACTGCAAGTTATCACTGAAGGTAACATAGCCAAATCCTCAGCTATACTAGGGAGATGGGAAGTGTTACATTTTGCCTTAACATATGCAATATTGTGGTGTATTCCAATGCAATGCAGATATACCCTCAGAGAGTTTCCTAATCTGTTATTAGATAGTTACTACAAGAATTATTTTTATTATGTTGCTTGGGGTTTTTTCCCATATATTGGGCCAGATGCTGATCTGTCTTGCATAAACCCTTTTTCCATTAATGTCAGAATTTTCCAGTGGTTTAGCTCCAGCTAGGGAGCACAAAAATATTATGGTAATAGGCAGGCTAATAAGGAATCATATAGTTAAATTGATAAATTCCCAGTGCTCAGAATCAGGCCCATGGGGCTCAATTATGACTCCTAAAAGTCTGAACCACATTGGGAAGGGGGAAGAGGTGCCTTGGTTGAGTGGCAGTGCCTGGAGGCATTTTGCCTTTGTAAGACATAATGCCTCTGGGGAAATTGGGGGCATCACAGTGAGCACTGGGACTTGATGCACCTTGGAAAAAGTCTAGACAGTGCTTTGCCCATTGTAGGTCTATGGTGGACACCGTGGTGGTGGGAACACATTCTCTGGGGCTAGACAGCACCATGAGCTGGCCTTCCTGGTGTCCTTTTGGTCACAGTGAGGTGAATTATGGCTTATTGTCTGATTGTGCATTTGGGGACAGAGAAGAGGACTTCCAGTCTCTTGTTCTGCTCTAGTGTCCATGCCCTGCTGGAGCAGTTCCCATTTTGTGCTTGGAAAAGTGCACAATTTAATATCATCCTTTTTGTCAATACTATATCTTACTAAAAATTGCTTTACTACAGGATGATAAGGTTTAAAAAACCCAGAACACCAGTATAGGGTGTCCTTTTTCTGTGTAAAACTTACCTATACAGTTTGCTTTGCATAAACCCTTGTTTTACTTCCAGGAACTCAGAGGGGGTTTTGATTCATTGTAATTATGAAAGCCTGGGAAATGTATTTACTATTAGGCTTTCACTTCCATACTGTTAAAATACAAGTAATAATTACAAGAACTTTGTTCATGCATATATGCATGTGTACATGCTCTGTCTCACACACATGCACACACACACATGCAGATATGCTTTTTCCGACTTCATTTGTGAAATACTAGGAAGTGAAAATAGTGTTATTAAACCTCATAGTGATTAGAAGTATCAAAGTATTACAGACAATTGAAAAGGAAAAAGAATTGTGTGTTTTGTTTGACATTTAAATGTAATCTGCTACTGTTTGTCATAGAGTTATTAGCATTTTTGTAAAATGTATCTTTGTAGCAGAGAATATTAGTATGTAGTTTGAGGAATTCCTTTCTATATTTATATTCTTAAGTCCTATTTTGTAATTTTTACTCTATAAGCAATCTTTCAAGCACCTTGTGTAATTAAAACAACCAGAACTAGTAGTCAAATGTGAAAATATGGTTTGAATGAAATGAAAACATCAGAACTTAACTGTCTGTTTTATAATAGTTCTCTTGAACTTGCACAATGTTTCAGCATATGGTTCTGCAAACTGCTATTTGTGTTTTATATCAACTGGATGTGCTACTCGCAAACACTATTTTGAAATAAAGATCTTTATTTTAAAAATTTGGAATATCATCTTGTAGTCTTGCCTTGTTACTCATCTGAAATATAATTCCAGGTCTTATTTGTGTGTTTTCTTCTGTTCTAACACTTCCTGAAGGTGTTGGCCTTTGGGTGATTTGCACAGAGAGTGAGCCAATATACACAAGTTGTCTTACAGGTGGAGCTAAGCCAACTCTTGCAACTAGAAGCTGTGCTAGCATGAACCTCCAACAGTAAAAAAGTTCATCATTAAGAGGGTAAATTAATTCCTTGGTGAAATTGGGTTAATGAGGTGAAAGTAATGATTACATTTGATCAAAATTAAAATTATTTCAATACATCTGCAGCAAAAGCCCTTGGTTACAAAAAAAACAGCTGAACCAAGAGTGTAGTTGGTTCATGGTATTGTAGTAGTTATATTAAGGTCTAATGGCCTATGTGGCCTAGCAAACAAAGGCTTACACACAGTACCACTGTTTTAAATTAAAGTATGTTTTTTTAAATCAGTTTAAACACAGAGGATGCTTCCAACTTTGATTTAACCAAAGGGTTTTTTTCAGATTGGCTTAAGCTGAGTGTGAACATGCTTTTGCTACTTTAAAACTGCAGAAACTGCATGCCTACAGTCTTTTGCACTATTTTTTCTATGTCTATTTTAAATTTATTTAAAATTCTACCATGTCTGTGTATATGTGGGCCTTTAGAGGGTCTTACAAAATTGCTTCTCTGGGCATTACAAAGGAAAGATGATAAAACTGACAGAAATTGTGCTTGAGTTTGTATTAGGAAGTCTTGTTATTGAGACCATGCTCCAAAATAATTGAGTAAAAGTACTGATAAACACATTAACAAATGGTATGATTTGATGCTTATTATAGGTGTTCTAACCAGTGTAATACATAATATTGCATAATACATAATATTTCTAGAAAAAAGTGGCTGCTGGGAAGAAGGATCATGAACATTCAGTAGATTCTGGGTTGAATAACGACAGCATAGTATGTATGTTAAGAACTGTTCATTGACTTTGATGAATCACTGTTTTTATAATATTCTAAATCAGAAACCTTTCTGATCTCTTCACAAGTTTAGGGTTTTTTTCAAACTGTCTTATTGATTGCAATATTTGATGTATGTTCTTGAAGAGCAATGCCAATTTTACTGATGTATCTCCATGGAAAAGCTCCTATTGTCTGCAGACTGAAAAGCAACGGATATATCACAGAATGAATCATGTATCTCAGATCTTACACTTGGCCCCAAAATTATTTAAACATTAAAGGAGTATCTGGTGTCTTCTTTCTGTTTGTCTCTCTGTCTTTATTTGAGTGTGCATGCTGTGTGTTGGAAAACTCCATGTTGATGGTGACAGTAGTAGCTCTAGAATTCTACAGGCATTAATCTTAAATTTTTTCCAACCTTCTAACCCTTTTGCCAATTCTTTGCACTCTTAGCACTTTCAAAGAGAGCAGGGGGACCTTAACTCAATTTTAGCATCAGGATATTGAAAGTTCAGTAAAAATAATACTGTGCACTCGCTTCCATGATGCACTTGTTCAGTGTGCTCAGTACACTTGAATGTGAAGTTGATTGCTTGTACAAAGTTCTACCTTCTCTTAAGCATTTTCTTATGCTATTTATCAGTGATTTGGTGCTAATGGCATAAAAGGATGGTTTTTCTCTTTAGAAGTCTTTAATATTATGGGCTATTTCTACTATAGTTGGAAAGAGATAACTTTCTCTGAATTACCATTCTTCAAAACAGGCAGATATTGAATTTGATTAGGTGATCTTAATCTCTATATGGTTTTTAATCATAGAATCATAGAATTTCATGGTTTGGAAGGGACCTTAAGCATCATCTAGTTCCAACCTCTCTGCTATGGTCCATTCACTAGAACTGGTTGCTCAGAGCCTCATCCAACCTGGCCTTGAACACTTTCAGGAACACTGGGCAACCTGTGTGAGTGCCTATTCTTCCTAATATCTAATCTAAATGTCCTCTCTTTCAGCTTAAAGCCATTCCCCCTTGTCATGTCACTGAATGTTCTTGTAAATAGGCTCTATCTTGTAGAATTCCTTAAGGTAACTGGATGACCGTAATTAGGCCACCCCAAAGTTGTCTTCTTTCCAGGCTGAACAATCCCAATTGTCTTAGCAGTTCACCTCACATAATAAAACACTGCATAAAATCCTGTTTGCTTCTTCTGTGTATGCATATTATAGCAATTGTTAGTATATTACCATCCAGTACTCATAAAAATGGATGTTAGATGACAACTTGTATAATACCATTTATACCTTTAATAGTAACTTACTAATTTTTATTCTGATATGCATGTGCTAGTTCAAATGACAAAATTGAGGCTGTTTGTATAATCTCATTAGGGTATATAATTGGTGCCCAAGCACTACACAATTCCTCTTCAATCAGTGGCATAGGATTCCCCAGTTTGTCTCATCTCCAAGTTACACAAAGTGACCACAGTGTAAATATGCTTTACTCTAACTTGTATGTCTTTCATGTTACAATTGTACCTCTGTAGGCACCAAATCCACAATGCCTACTTTTGTTTCTTTAGTTTTATCACAAAGTGATGTATTTGTATTTGTTTTTCTTTGAAATCTTTGTTGTTCAAGGAGAACAGAAAGGGCCTTCATTATGAAGGTCTAGGACAATACCAAGATACATGTTACATTGTAAGTTACTTATTCATCTTTTTTGTCTTCACTGCTATATGCAACTTCTAGTTGAACAGACATGTAAAAACTATGACTTTGGAACTCTGGACTATATCTAAGTAACTGTAGTTCAACAGTGTTTTATATTTGAATATATGAAATTCAAAATCTATTGATTTTGCTGTGTTTGCTCAAATATCAGAAAGTTCTATTGAGATGGATTCTGCAGAGTCTTGCAAACTAGCAATCTTCAAAATAGTTCTGCTCACAGGAATAAGATGTACATTAATTTTAAAATAATACCTTTTACAGTGGCATATTCAGACATATATATATACATATGTGTATATATGCATATGTATATATATGTATATACGAATATATATGTGTATATATACACTTATTCAGACATACATGAATACATATATATATACATATTTTTATTTATATAGAGATTTGTTCTTACATTCTGTGCTACTTTCACTTCCTGAGGACTAATAAGCTGGGAAGAATAAATGTATTGGACAACATGGGTTTGCTTTCCTCCCTAGGAAACGCAGCTCCATTTGTCTGTTTCTTCATGTGAGGAGGAGACATTACATATTTAATGTAGACTAACAGCAGTGGCTTAGAATCCACAATAACTTCAAGGTCAGTAGAAGTAGCGTGTGAAGGATAAAGGGAAATGTGGTGCAAGGATTCCACTACTATTGACAACTGCCATCTCTGCATCCGTAATTGCTTTGCAACTGCCAGGCTTTCATGGAGTTTAAGAAAATTAAGGTATCCATGACTAAAATTTTATATTCAGTCTTGCTTCTTCAGAAAGAATAATTAGACATATTTACACATTTACATTTCAGTAAACTATTATGTCAGCTTAACTGTAACACATATTCTGGTTAAAGTACATTAAAGAGCAATCCAGAAGTAATTTAGTTGCTGAAGGCATTATTTTCTATCTAATTATTCACAAATTAATGAATAAAATTAAATTCCAATCACTGAAAAAATGAAGCAATGGTGAGAATCAGTACTACAGATTAGTTAAAGCTATGCAATGCATAACAGAATTAAAGCCTTCTTTTATTCAAATTCAGTGCTTAAAAAAGAACAAATCCATCATCTTGAAATTTGACTTGTAGCTTGACATTAAAAATAATATGAGTAGAATTTTCAGTGGGGTAAGCACAAAACTAGTTCAAGTAGTGTCACTCTCAATTAATGTACTCAGGTGGTGTGCCCATTAAAATTCCCACTTGTGGGTTCAGCTCTCTATGCAAATGGGGTCATTACCTGGAGAATTTAATTGGGTATGACACTGGGAGTAGGAATTTTCCTTTCAAAATAAACCTACTTGCACACATTTTCACTAGAAATTTGATTGTTACATATACTTCATATTGTTTGGTTCTATAAATATTTACCAAAATTGAGAATGTCCTCATTTATTTTTTTACAGTCAATTCATAATGCATCAAAATGATTTTTAAATTGTTCCATGTGTTGCATATGCAATTCTTGTTATAAAAACCTGTGGTGAAAATGTATTTTTTGGTGTTAAAATGATATTTTAACATGTTTCACATTCTTTTAAAGTTTATATTAATTTTTATAGCATCTGAAAGCAGAACTGTAATACTTTTGTAGTGTATGTACATGTAAATGAAAAAAGGTTTTATCATACTGAGCTCATATCTCACACATTGTTTGGAAAGGGCAAAAATATACTGTGTTTCTGAGTAATATAAATTTCCAACTGTGCATAATCATTTGTATAAATAAGGCTAATACTGAAAGATGTTAATCCCAAAATGTGCATGCGAATATTGTGGAAACACAGAAGCACATGGTTGGAAGAAACTTCTTGAGAACTTCCAGTTCAGCAGTCTAAGCTGAAATAGTGCTAAAAACATATTCTTGGAATCCTCTAATGAAGGGAATTTTGGACACTGGAGAGAGTTGTCACTAGTGCTACAGTAGTCTTACAGATAGAAAGCTTTTTTCTAACATCTCATTTAATCTTATTTTCATTTTTGCAAGTAAGACTGAGGTCTCCATGTTCTATTCCCAGTGGATGTGTAGAACAATCACCACTTTCTTGTCATAACCTTTCATATATTAACCTTTCATATAGTTTGTGTACTCATGCCCAGTTTTTTCTTGCCTTGTCCAAAGAAATCTAGTCCCAGTTTCTTCAACCTGTCTTCTTCAGTACAACATTAATTTCAGGCATTATAAATTGTATGAGCTATGCTTCTCACTTCAGAGTATTACAAGACTGAAGGAACAGCTCATGAAGGGATTTTTTTTCTGTTAATAAGAAACACCGATGCTGAACGAAGTATTGAGGTAAAAGATATATTCATGCCTGTAACACACATGAATTTCTGTGGCAGGAAAGTTGACAGTATTTCAGTTGCACCTTAACTTCTGTAAAGGAAACAGTCCAAAGAATCAGAATTATGATCTTTTATGTAAACCCTGGAAAGATTTTCATGGAATTTGTAGAACACTTTTTAAAATTTCCAGGATGGAAACCTTCAAGTGCTGTCTTAGCAAACAAACTGAGAAAATGCATCTACAGTGTCATTAAAGCTTATCTCCATTTGTTACTTCTGTATTTTCACTCTGTCCCAGCTTTCAGCTTCTTGCCATTTCTGTTCACTCAGTTTACTAATCCACCATCCTCTGTGTTTTCACTAAACTTTCCTGTTCAGTTCTGCTGCTTCTGATTGCTTCTTTGATGCTTTAATAACATATTTAAGGAGAACTAAAAAAAAAAAAAAGCGCCGTTGAAGAGTGATGTTTTTTCATATTAAACTTCCTGGTAACTTTGTCAGAGCCTTACAATATAGTTTTAAGATCTTATGTGACAGTGGATTTTAACATAAAAAAACCTGTATTTTAAAAGGTTGGTGCTACTTTGTTACTCTTCACATTCAAAAATAGTAATTAAAATTTAGGGAAAGCTCATTTTATTTGCAGGGAAGATCACTGGAAGCTTGATCTGAAAATAATGACAAATAAAACTATGGAAAAAGTACTAATTATGTCAATATATTTTTACAGGAAATACTTCTCAATTATTCACTAATGAGAATAAAAATTTGTCTGATAAAAAGAATTGTATAGGCATAATGTACTTGATTTCTTAACACTTTTGACTTGGGACTTGTATGACATCTTAATTTGCAATATTCTACTTTAATATTATGATACAGATGGTGATATAGACTGAAACCAAGTAACAGGTTTCAAACAATAGTTGTCAAACGAAAACATTGTTAAAAGGGTGATTTTAGAGAGTTTCTGAGGAAATTGGTACTGTGCCTGCCACTCTTCAACATTTTAGTCAATTATCTGAAAACATTTCTAGCAGAATTTATAGATGAACCAATACGTGATGGAACGGTGAACTAAATATGTACCTCGTCACACATTGCTTGTTTAGAGCAATCAGAACTTGGTGGGGTGGACCTCTTCTGAGAAAATGTTTTTCCATTCTATGACAGGGAAAGGAAATACTTAGAATTTACTTCATAGAAAAGGATTATTTTAAAATACTTTGAAAAGTTCTGAGGATCATGGTGAAGAAGGTACTGAACAATGGTTTTCAGTTGAAATGCTGTGGCCTTGCATGGTGACCTTTCAATTTTTAAATGGGTAGTGCAGTGACTGGAAGCAGGGAGGAGTGTGTACGTAGGAAATCAGTTTCAGAACACTGCTTTCTGTGCTTTGTGTTTTGAAAAACAGAAATGGTCCTAAACAGAGCAAGTGAAATTACTTACAGACATAAAATCACTTTAAAAAGAGAGAATTGCAGAGTTTATTCTACTCAAGTTTATCCAGCTGAAGGTGGAGATAGGACTTCATCACACTGTACTGGTGTCTTCACAGGCACAAATTAGTCTTTTTAAGCTTTTCTTATTCTGCCAGAGAGATGCAGAAAGAATTAAAATCTAGAAAAACTGATGTCAAATTTCTTACCTGAATGTAGCTGTGAAGATAGTAGTAAGTTGAACAAACTATCAAACAGCATTTGATTCCCACATCTTCATAGTATTGGCCACAGCTGATGCTTTTCTCAAAGATATGCTTACCTTTAAAAGGTTCTGTGTGTATATGCATACATACCCACACATATATAGCATATACAGAGAAAAAAATGTAGTCAATAGATGCTGAACTGCATAGAATTTTATTTCTTTTCATATTAGAGAGGTTAAATGAGATGATGCAGTATTACCTCATGGATTTGTTGTCTAGTAACAGAAATAGATGATCCTAATTTTGTGACTGAGGTTTATAGAACTTTTGTCAAACATTAAAAAAAATGGAAAGAAATGTTTTCCCATAAAGCTTTTCTTGGCACAATATCTATATATTCTAGGTGTGCAAGAAAAGTAGTGGTACTCTGTATTGTTTATCAGCTGTGGCCAGAGAGATTATGTAATGAGGAAGTAACATTTTCTGACCTGTGCTCTGCAAGCAAGATATGTACATCACCTCTGACACCATCTCCCATGTGATACTGCTGGAAAGATGGCAGCTTATACCTTGAAGAGGTGCTCTCTTTGCTGGGTTAAAAAATGTCTGTTTGGCCATTTGTATGCAAAGTAGTAGTAAATGGTGCTGCATCCAGGTGACATCCAGTCCCTAGTGGTGTCCCCCAGGGATCAGTATTGGGCCCAGTCCTATTCAGTTTCTTTATTGATGATCTGGCTGAGGAGATCGAGTCTACCCTTAGTAAATTTGTGGACAACACCAACTTAGGTGGAAGTGTCAGTCTGTTGGAGGGTAGGAAGGCTCTGCAGAGGGATCTGTACAGGCTAGATAGATGGGCTGAGGCCAGTAATATGAGGTTCAAAAAGCCCCAGTGCCAAGTCCTACACTTTGGCCACAATAACCCCATGCAGCTCTACAGGCTGGAGGAAGAGAGGTTGGAAAATGGACCTCTGGAGAAGGACCTGGAGGTGCTGTCTAGGATGGTCATGGTCACAGATGATTCCCATACCAACATTAAAACACAGTGAATGTAGGTTAGAGTTCTGGACTAATAATTCAAATAAAGATTAATTTCTATTGCAAAAATGTAAAACACATTAAATGTTAATTTCAAGGGCAAAATTAAATTGAAGTCCCTAAGAAAATACCTTAAATTAGATGAATTACCTGTAAAACAAATATCATAGATAAAAAGTGAATTTACTTAATATAAAAAAAAGTTAATAAAATGGGCTGTGAAAGGAAGATAAGCCCCAGTGTTAGGATAAATAGTCCACTTACACTGAAATAAAGCATGAAAGTTTATCTATGATATAGAAGTTTATGGAAAATTTACAAGACAAAATGCATTCTGGTGTATTAAACAGAGGACCAGTGGGATTTGCGTGTTGCGAGCTGCCAGTAGGCTCATCATATCCATTACAAATCTGCTCTGAAATGTTAAAAGAGCAAAAATACAGAGCTAGAAGGTCCAATTCCTCTGGGCTGGGGAAAGGAAGTGGGTACTGACTCTTTTCTTTGTATGCTATCCTTCCACACGTTGCAATGCAGGAAATTATAGAGCAGGTGGAGAGGTCAGGCGTGTGTAGAGACTTTACTGCATATTTCACTTCCCTGCTCCTTAGTTAGAGGTTAATATAATGCTGTGTTACATTGATTCAGCAATAGTTTTCTCTTACTCCGGGAGAAATTTAACTCACAAAGTATACCATTATGTTTATTTATTTATTTATTTCCCTTTGGCTTCCTTAGTCCTATGTTACTCTTACAGGCATCAAATCAGAAAATGAAAATTGACCCCTACGGGAATCATAAGTAGTTTGTTAAACTGTAATATGAGACATATGGGGATTTTTTCCCACAACCAAAATGAATTTTACCCTTTTCTTATCCTGGTTTCTGGAGAGAAAAGGGCTTAATAATCCACTGTGATATGTATGCTTGCTTGTGTGTTTATCTGTTTTCTTATTCGCTACTAATAACTTTTAAGCTTGTTTGTCCCATTTAAACCAAGTGAAAAATGAAAGCAACTAAAAACCCCAAAATACAAAGGAGAATGGGCTTATTCTTACCCCACTGAGAGGACACTAGCAAAATTTAGTCAGCTGTTGTAAGTTGTTAGAAAATCCATAGAAGGGAGAATTACTAAAAATGTTTAATTGTGGGAAAAACCTACAGCTGAATTTCACATTTTATTAATTGCACGGGAATCAAGATGAGAGACTAAAATTACACAAATGAAAATTAATTCAGCTACGCATGGAACAAGTTGTTTTGTGTGGTCTAAGCTTGACTTTTGAAAATATGAATAGTTTAAATTGCTTTCAGAAAAAAACCTAGTTCCTTCTCCTGTTTTGTAGTGTTTGATTTTGGAAAAGTTATGGTATTCCTCTTTAATGAGTCAGGATGTTTCTCCCACCAAATAACTTTCTAAATCCAATGTTCCAGGGTAGTCTTTAGCAAGTAAACTAGAAATGGCTGAAAAAATAATTTGGCTAAGAAAAAAATCCTGAAGAATTGAAAAAGAAACTGTGCTTTTATTAACACATTTGTTTATATTCTTTTTACCAATAACAGTTTTTTGACTGAAGACTAAGTTTTAATTTTTTTTCAGCCATATAACATGCTGAAGCAGGTTTTGGAAATAAATATTTTTTAATTAAAACAAAAAATAATATACTGCCTAATTGTGCTCACTGCATTTATAAAGTATTAAATGTGTAATTTTGGGGACTAGAGGTATCACTGTGGTTGTCATATTTTACTGTACACATAGTTTGATTGTTGCAGAGTAGACATCTGCCAGAAACACTTCAGTTTAGCATGATGAATTTACTGCAACCCTGTCAAAAATCACATAGCAATGCTGAAGGATCACTTTGAATATAGGTTGAAAAACAGAAATAAGTGTGTTGAGGAAGGTTTTCAAGTATCCAGTCATTACTTCTGTTATGGTGTAGGAACGCTGCTGCTCCATGGGGAATTCCTGGGAAGTGAACATTACTTACTTAATCAGGGTAGTGAAAAGCAAAGTCCTGTTGACTGTAGGTGCCTTGTGTATTCTATTGGCACCCCAGCAAGGATGCTGGCACACAAAGGGCAGGCAATTTGCACTAAAGTGTAAAGACTTCTTGAGGCTTTTTGTTAAAAGGCACAATTGTTTGCACTGTCTTCTGTACTGATCGTATTTCAGATGCTTGATTTTTTACTAATTATGTATTAAACACTCTATCCAGCATTCCTAGAGTTGATATGCTTGTTGAAGCCTTGTGTCTGAATTATTTGGGCCCAATTCTGAGCTCAGATGAACAACAGAATAGACAATAGGGGAAAGTACATACTGTCTGGAGGCTTAATGGTAATTCTCTAGGATCCTGACATTTCAGGAAATAGCATATCAGGAAAGGCAAGTACTCCTGCATCTTTGATGAAAGTTTCATCAATGTTGTAAGCAGTTTGAATGAATGTAGGATATCTCACTTTTTTCCTTAGGACAGATCTTTTTGTATTTTCAGTAGAGGCCAAAGGTGTTGTATCATATTTCTAATAGAACCTAAGATATGATCCTGGGATGTAACTCAAACACTACATTTGTATATTTTATAATAGTATTATTTATGAAAGGGAATTATAAATGTGCATTTGCCTCTGCATAGACCCTCTGTGTACCTAGCTGTATGAATATTACAATAGCCTTCAGATAAGTCCTGGAATTAAGGGGATCACAACAGTCCATAGTCTTTAATGAACTTTTAAATCATAAACAATGAAAATGACTGCTCAGATGTAGATACCATTAGTGTAAATGTTTATTTCCTGACATTAATATACTAAATAACAGACGTGAATCCTTTGTCCTACTACAATTTTCTATTGTTAAGCTGATTTCAAACACTGGGCAGAAAGGTCTGATGACAGAGTAGCAAGGGAAAGTTTTGTCTTTGCTGATTTACATAAAAACTCTTCGGCATTGAAACCAGCATTCAGTGAAGGAACCTGTATCTCCTTCTTACTTTTTCTTTCTCTGTAATGTGCCTCAGAGTGCTGGGACACAGTCAGCAGTGCCAGGCAGTTTGAGAGCAAAAAAAAGCAAAACCAAAACCAAAGCAAAACCGAAACCGAAAACTGGAAATCGTGTTCAAAAATAACCCAAGGTAGAATTTCTTTGTCCTTTCTGAGAGCTTTGGTGGCGTATGTTGGAAAGCACCTGTCCTGTGAACTTTCCTTTCAATGTCTACTATCACTGCATTTATGCTTATAAAATGTATTGCTATGTGACTGTAAATGTTAATGCTTGTACATGCACATGAGTTCCTCTCTAACTGCATAAGCTTGGACTGCTTATGGCTTACATCCTACCTGCCTTTTGCTCCTGTGAATAACCAGCCCAATGTGCTGATGGACTGACAAGACACCCTATTCTGCTTCAGCTGAATTAGGGCTAATACACGTTATGCACAGTACTGCCTGACAAATTGAATCAGCTGCTCTAAGTGATTTTGCCTGTTTCAGAGTACTGGGAAACGCAAAGGGCATCAAGTCAAATTACACATTGATCGCTGTTTGCCCTGTAGCTTTCGCACACAGAAGGAATCACATACAACACAGAAGATTAGTTGAAGACACTGCATTGGGGGAATATTACATGTAAGCATGTAGAAGTTGAACTTCTTTGCTTGGTCTAGCAAGTCTAGCTATCCAGGAAAGAGCAAAATTGATGCCAATATGTGCTTCCCAATTTATGCAGATGTAGATTAGATCATCTCTTTTCTAGAGCTTCTAATTTCCAATTTAGGCATACCAAAATTCATGTTTGGTTTGGGATTATTTTTCATTCTTCAAATAAAAATAAATCAGAATATTGCAAATTAGAGTTGTGTCTAGATTTTTTTTATAGAAATACAAATTACTATGTGCTAATGTTTATGAACTGCTCTATAATAGAATATCTATAACAACAGAGAACACTGTTCTGTGCCTGTATGATCTATAACTATCCAGAGTTTGGATGACAGACCAGTATTCAGATGCCTCAGAACACAACTTTTATTTTCAATTTTTCTTTGAAATCACAGAGGCTAAATGCTTCCTTAAAAAGCAGTTGCAAAAATAACTTAAAAGTCAAGAAAACAAAGATTCTCATATGAACTGTTTCATGCAATAGTTGGCGTTTACAAGACAATGCAAGGTACTGTACCACTTACAATGATGTACCAGGCATCAGCACAAAGGACTTTTTTCCATTATTGCATAATGCCCGTATTGCTGAGATCTCCTTCTCCTTGTTATGCTGATAAGCAAGTTTTGCATCAACTCGTAGAATCATGCAGTCATAGAATCAACAAGGTTGGGTGAAACATTAAAGATAATCCAGTCCAACTGCCCACCCTGCAGTACTACTATAACCCCTAAACCACTAAGCTCTATCACCCAGCACCAGATCCAGATGCCTCTTAAACACAGTCAACTCACAACATGCTTCTCAGAGGAGTGCCGTAAATATTACTAAAATAATTTAAACAAACCTCTGTGCGCTGGACCTCAGTTTATTGATCTGTAATTTATGTACAGTAGGATCAAGTTCAGCGTGGAACTCTGTGTTTTGGCTTTTCTGTATGGTCTTCAAAGTAATTTAGTCCATTAAATGATCATGCAGGTTTTTGATTACTGCCTGTTGCTGTGTAAATTTCTTATCTGTTCCAGTTTTTTTACAGTAATTAAAAGCACTAACACAATTTGGATTCTATTTCCAAGAAACCAGTCACTGGGTTTCTATTCTTGGTGTTCTCTCTTGCAGTCATAGACCTGGAAAACATGTTTTATCACTACTTCTATTAACTGAGGCTGCCAGTCAATGAGAGATGACAGCAAATGAAACTAAAGGATCCATATTGTTGTGTATGTACAAAATTCAGGGTTGTTTCCTGTCACATTCGGTGTTTCGGATGCATTTTTTAAGTCTTTCACCTTATGTTTACTACTCAATCATGATAAATATTTTAGGAAGAATATGCTGCTCAGAACTCTTCCTCACACAACATCTGTTTGTTTGCTTAGGCTGATACCTTTCTTGTTTGGTTTGTTGTTTCAGTGAATTCCTTCCAGAGATGGAATGATACCTTTTGTTTTCAGTAGCTTTCTTCACCAGATATGGAGGTGGTTTGAGTTCAAGGACTAATAGTCTTTTGACTTGACTTAAAAATCTACTGTATCTGTTGTTTAAGGTCAAATGTCTCAATAAAACCTTCCATAGATGTGACTCGTTAGCTTCTGCTTTTATTAGGTCCCTTCTGCAATTTTTTCCTCCAGCTTTCTTGATTTCAAAAATGACAATTGAGTTTTCTGGGAATTTCTGCACTGTGATGCATGTTGTGAGCAGAGAGGGTTTTTTTCTAGTTCTGCTTCTGGGCTCCCTCTGATCTTCATAATGTACAGTGCAGTGCTGCCTTCCCTAGGCAGTTCTCTTATCATTTTCTTAACTTGTTCTTCTGTTCCTCGTACAGGGCTAGCTTGTGGAGCTATGTAAAGGAATCATTCACACTAGTAGCTAAACTGCAGAAAAACATTTCTAAGGATTCCACAGAAATGAAGAATTATGAACATTTGTCTTTTTTTTAAGCTCAAAATGAGTGAAGGTCCCACATGCCTCCAAAAAGCCTTCCACCTTGAGCTGTCAAGCCAACAAAAGTTTTGCACATTATAAATGCAGTATTCTTCTGTAGGAGCTGGCTTGCTTAGGACTATATTAAGATCATAATGAGAAAAAAGACTTGGACCAAAGCCAAGCATTTGTTGATAAACATGCATTTTAAAAACTTGGACACCTTTTCTTTCCTTCCCCTCCCTGCATGCACCAGCAAATCACCACCCTTCATACCAAGCTAATAAACAGCAGAAGTAAATTGCTGTTCTCCCTGGAACAAAAGAGATGTATATATCTATAT
>NW_008666560.1:7527-12676 GCF_000695815.1 Acanthisitta chloris | reverse complement strand
AGCCGCCTTTTCCTGTTCAGATGCCGCGCATACCATACTGCCGAAAAACACTTAGGCCTACAATTTCCCGTCTCTCTCAAATGGCTGGCCCAACATCTTCCCAGCCTTCTGAAGGAGAGAGAATTTCACCTCGGAATCCTTAATAAAGTGTTTGCCTCCCAGTGGTTGAACCACCGACAAGTGGTGTGTGGGACAAAATGCAACACTGTAAGTACACTGTTGGGGTCCTTGCAAGGGACAGACTACAGCACACCAATACGATGCTCTGATAGCCAACCTAATTTTGGGCACCTAACAGTATTTATAGTATAAAGTCTCCCGTACATGCAGCTACGCGCTGATCACAGAACTTTGGATTGGTTGCTCTGCTTGTTACTGCGTAAAACTCTTACTTATGATAGGTTACAATTTTAAGCTGCATCCCGCTCTCACATCCTGGGAAACTGATAGCAAGGATTACATAGTATATATGAGAATCTAAATAACAGCACTATACTAGCTTGTTAGCAAAATGACTTATCTCATCTATAAGGCAGTAAAACTAAACCAAACCTAAAAACCCTGGCAGCAGGAGAAAACAAGACCATTATAAAGTGTTGGATTGAAGACACAGGAATGTGTGAAGATAGACACAAGGTCAGCAAGACCTATTTTGTGTGTCTTGTTTTTAATTGCTTAAGCATTCCTTTAACTGTTGCTCAAGTTACAGCTCCTCAGCTAGCCAGGCCCTAACATACACCTCTCTTTCTCTTCTCTCTGTTAATTGTTCCACCCCCAAATGATACGATAATTGATGTATGTAGGCTGCTAAGGGAAATATTAGGAAGTAATTAGGTCTGGAGTCCAAATTATGCACAATTAATTTTGAATGAAGGTAATGCTTAACGATCACCTATTCTCATATGAAGAAAATATGGCACTATGCAGATAGCTGGAAATCTGAACTTGAGGCCTGTACCTCATGCAGCATCTGTCTAATCTGCACATAACAATTTACATCTATTTGTGGGATGGTAAGCAGCAATGGGCTTGGATCTTTCTTCTTGTCCTGCAAACATAAATTTAATGAACGATGCTAACTTTGCTAAATGGTAGCTAAAATGCCTGGCAAAACTTGCTAGTAAGACTTTTTTCATTATGCTTAGTCTTTTATCATTTTGTTTTGTGTATGGTTCTATGCTGCTTGCTTCAAAATGTTGCTACAAAACTACAAACCTACAAACTATGGTTAAACTCCAGATATTCTTCAGAGCAGCTAGAAATGTTCCAAGCTGAAAAAAAATAATTTCAGATCTTCAGGATTATCCTTTGCTTTTCCCTTCTTGACATTTTTTTTTTCCACTCTAAATCTCTTTTTCAGTGTTCGAATAACTTCCCTTGCTTACATACCTTTACATGTTTTAGCAAAAATTGAAACCTCTTTAGATTGTTGTGTTTAAGAGGTCATGTTTCCAAAGCATTGCTTTATAAGGGAATATTAAAATAATGTCCTATGTGATTAATTTTTTTTTACTTTTTAATTTTTTTTTGCAAAAGGCACACTCATTGATCTTACCTGCAAGGGACAGTGGGGGTTGTTTTTGTTGCATGGTGGGTTTTTTTCATTTCAGATGTTCTGTTATTATTCATAGTTACACAGCAGGAGACTTTCATGCAGTAGCTCTTAAGAAGCAAGGCCTAGCTGTATAAACAAAACAGTCTTTTAACAGGAATTAAGCCTGAAATAGAATCTCTCTGCCTTCTTTCTCCATGTGTGTTCATCGCCTCGGCCAGTCAGCAGCCAACACTAGTTGTGGAACAGCTTACAGAAGACAAACTCCTGATGAAACACAAGCTCTTGAAAATCTTGCTTACTCTAGCAAGATGACTGCATATTTTACAGAGCTGCAACAGTTTTGCTGTGTTCTTTAACTTCTGTACTTCCAGTGCCGCTGCAAATGCGTTGTCATCACAACCTTGCAGAAAATTGTTTGGGGCCAAACAATCCTGGAACTGAAGAGAAATTAAACCATATTGTTGCTACCACTACATACACTGCAATGAAGTGTATGCTTCCACAGCTGGACTTAATGTTCCAGATGGACCTTGTCTTTTATTAAGCAAAATATAACAATTACAAAAGAAGTCACTTCAGCATTATGAAATATTATATATGGATTATGAATACTGTAATAGCTTTAGCTTGTTTGCTTTGTGTTCACATTGGAACAAGTAGAGCATTAAACTCTACACTCTAATTATAAGATTTTCTCTCTCATCTCCTGAGTAAGTGACCTAATAAAGAGGAATTCCTTTGCCAATTCTCATATGCTGAAGTTGTGGCATTTAAGTTGGGAGTAAATCTAAAACAACTTGGTTGACTTTAATGGGGTTTGCTGCATTGGAGCTGCACATAATTAAAGTTAATGGAACAGAGGAGTCAAAACTTGAATGTGGCACTGAGAGCTTTTAGCATTTAATTTATAAAATGCCTTTGGTTATGTTGTGCTAGAAGGTTCAGTTATTTTTAATAACAAAACAAAAATACACTTTTGCCATAGAGGAGTAGGTTTGCTTTTAGTCACTTGACAGTGCTAGCTAGTTGCTATAAATACTGAAGAGGATATGGAGCTCTCTGTCAATTGTTCATTTTTAATGAGGATTATAACTTGTTTAATTATCTGGGGTACCTTTTTATCCTTAAAACTATCCCTAGGTGTGACTGTGTATATGAAATAACTTTATTGTTCTCTAATGGATCCTCGTGCTCACAGTTGGCTGAAAATCAAATGTTTGGGTTTCTTAGATGTGCATGCTTTTTCTGATAGATTTAGAATTATGGAACCTATACAAGCATTCAAGTATCTACAAATCCAAACACAATCACCTGGGCTTTTCTGAAGAAGTAGCATATATGCAAGAATCTCCTAGATCTTGTATGCAATGGGCTTTTTAATGTTTTTTTTTCTAATTCAAATTAATGAGTGTCCAAACCTCTGAGAGGTGCAGGCTTTTCTAAGGCATAAATGGGTTGGTTTCTGAATGCTAGCTTTACCTCTCTTTGGTAGAGTCATGTGTTTCCTTGGGTACCCCGATGTAAATTGCCAGCTCTTATTTTTTTCTTCTTAGAGACTTTTAATTTGTTCATGCGATCTCATGTCTGTTCTGTGCACCTCATATTTGTAACCTAGTCTGTATTCCTGCGGTTGTAGTGGTGAGAACTGCAACACACAATTACTCTTCCATGTGTGAATATGGCCTCTCAATGGGGAAAATAATTTCCACTTGCTTTGCACGATAACATATCTTCTGGCTTTGCACATGTAATGAAGAATCAAGAAGACTGCTCATTACTGATCCCAGGGAGGGAATGAGAAGTCATGTACCTGCAGTTTGTAACTGCTCAAAGCCAAAGAATGGGTAAGGTTGGAAGGGACCACTGGAGATCATCTAGTCCAATTTCTCTGCTCAAACAGGGTCCCTTACAACACAGTACTCAGGACTGTGCCCAGACAGCTTTTGAATATCTCCAGAGAAGACTCCAAGTCCACTGAACAGTGATGAAAAACTCAGTGTTAATAAACCTCTGATGCCTGTAATTGACACTTCCATTCACCTTTCAGTGGTTTGTTGTAGCCAGGTTGTTTCATGTCTCAAGAGTATTTGGTTTTCTGTCAACTGCATGTGATACCCATGTCTGCCTTCAGAGTCTGGTAGTTTCTGTGTCAAGTAAGGTGTGGGTGGTAGAGATGCCCTCTAATAGGGGAAGTCTCTCACTTCTCTATCCTTTGCCATCTGTCATCATATGCTAAGTGTCTGCCAGCGTCCTGAAATTACATGTGGAGGGCAAGATACAAATGAAAAGTGCTAAATGTGATTTTAGCACTGAACAAATTCAATTCTATCAAAGTGTGTGCCCATTTGATAGTAATTCTTCAGAGTTTAACAGCAAGGTGGATTGCCTGATTGTGTGGTCTTGTCTCTAGAAATGTAGTTCAGAGTCAGTCCACTCACCGGCTTCTTTTACCATTGCTTGCTTCTCAGATGTTTCTCTATATTGTAGATTGTTTCTCTTTGGACTCTTTCAAGTAGGACATGTAAAGCCATTACCCACTTGCGTCACCTATACAGCACAACCCGTGAGTAAGTTTTGTGCTAAGATTAGTGTATGTTCTGATCTCCACCAAAAAAAGACATACCAGTTTGATAGCTTAGTCTTTAAAGAGCCCATGTTTCTTTGGGCTTTGGCACATATTAGTAAATATGTATTGCTGTAGAATGGAAGCCAAGTGTTCTATGAACATAGAAAAGATGTGTTTACAATCTGAATAAAAGTCAAAACTGAGAACTGGGAAAAATTAAACAGTGCTACTCAGTGTGACTAGCAATGGTATTGGTGTAATGGCACGGTAAGCTTTGTCTTGCTTCTGTTGTTAGCAACAAAAAAATTGTAGGAAAATAATGATATCATTTTCCTGCTTAACTGAGGTGGAAATTTTTGTGACCAACTTCAGCTGGTCTGAAGTTGTGCTGTTGCAGAATAGGATGTTCCCACGTGCTCGTTCTTGCTGGCACTGATGTGCTCATGGCTGGGGAGTTCACTGGATCAGCCTGCTCCTTTGTGTGCAGATGGGTTTTCTTGTAGGGTTACTTTCACTGAGGCAGAGATATGTTCCAGCTGACCCTGCCAGATACCTGAGGACTACAGGGGTGGTGAGACTGGGTGGATGAGGAAGAGGCATGTGGATTCTCAAAGATTGGCTTAAGCCAATTGTGAAACTTCATCAAAACTGAGTCTCTCTTAGTAACTGTTTTTAGCAGGGCAATGTGTTTATCTTGGGTTTCTTTCAAATGCTAGTATGAATGACAAGAACATGCCTGTGATTTCTGAGAGCAGTATGTGAAGAGCTGGGGCACAGAACATGTCACAAACACTTCTTGTGTGAAGAAGCAAGCAAAGAGTTGTGGTCAATGGCTCATTGTCCATGTGGAGACCAGTGACAAATGGTGCCCCTCCGGTCGGTGCTGGGGCTGATATTATTCAACATCTTTGTCAGTGACATGGACAGTGGATTGAGTGCACCCTCAGCAAGTTCGCCGACTACACCAAGCTGTGTGGGACAGTTGACACACTGGAGGGAAGGGATGTGCTATCCAGAGGGTCCTTGAC
>NW_008666560.1:7082-7394 GCF_000695815.1 Acanthisitta chloris | reverse complement strand
GTGAGACCCCACCTGGAGTACTGCATACAGTTCTGGTGTCCCCAGCATAGGAAGGGCATGGAACTGTTGGAGCAAGTCCAGAGGAAGCCACAAAGCTGATAAGAGAACTGGAGTACCTTCCCTATGAAGACAGGCTGAGAGAGTTGGGGCTGTTCAGCATGGAGAAGGTTGCATGGAGACCTCATAGCAACCTTCCAGTATCTGAAGGGGCCTGTAGGGAAGCTGGAGAGGGACTCTTTGTTAGGAACTACAATGAGTAATGGGTGTAAATTAAAAGAGGGGAGATTTAGATAAGATATTAAAAAGAAGGTC
>NW_008666560.1:0-6837 GCF_000695815.1 Acanthisitta chloris | reverse complement strand
CAACCCTTAACATACTACGAATAAGCAGTCTTTTTCATGTATGTTCTTTGTGCTTTGTAAATCTATGTCCATCCTGTTTGTGTAATAAAAACATACTGTGGCACCCTTTTTTTGATTGATTTATATGATCAACTAAAAGATTGGGCTGCCTGTTCATCTGCTGTTCTGTGTGCAGGGTCAGCAGTGGAGGTCATGAGATTCTATGTGCTGCCTTGAAATGGCATTTAATAGGCCTGTGTTTTGATCTTGCTGTATAAAGTCAATGCTTTCAGTTAAAGATGCATGGGAAAGGCACTTATATTTAATTAATTGGTAACTTTGTTGGGTGCTGTCCCGCCCCTCCCCCTGGCCCCCCCAAACTCCGAAAGGCAGGTCAAAATGGATATATACTTGATGAAAGAGCCTGGCAAACTGTTTTGCTCACAGTATTCTTTATAAAGGAAGGATGGATTTTGCAGTTCAGATGCTGGTCAATAGATACTTGATTAGCCGCCACAGTCTTTACTTTTGGCAGATTGATTAATGAAGTTCCTTAGTCAATGAAGTAGGGCAATTTCTCTATTAACTTGGTCATAAGCACTTTGAAAAGGGAACAGCTACATAGTAATCGTATGGGTGCCATTTGCCAAAATGATTTCTCACTGCTTCTGCAAACCAAAAGAAAAATGAGCATACAGCTAGTAATCTCATGGGGTGTACAAAGTAGAGCCAGTTCATGAAGTTTCGTGACTGTAATGCCTAGCCATGCCTATCTGCCCTCGTTCTTGAGTGATAGCACTGTTGCAAGCTGTACATCTGAATTGCTTTTAAAAATAAAAAAGGAGGGGAAGATGGATTTCTCTCTGTCATGTAATCTAGCTTGTTTCCTTGTTATAGCAAGGTTGTCCTGCAGAGAGCATGATAGCTGAGTCTGCTCTTTCTCACAGATGAATTGTGGTCCTTGGTCCTCTGGCAGATGGCCAAAGCAATCCTGCTTTGGTAAAACCTGGATGTTATTTGGCATGCTAATGGCTAGCATGCATATGTTTTACTCTCAGGAAGAACCAAATTATGTGCAAAGCTTAAAATCAAGGGACAAATATGCACAGTTCACTGTTTGGGGTTTGGTGGGAGTTTACTGCATCCAGAAAAAGGTTTTGTGGCTGGTTTTTAGTTTCTATTTATGAGGAGCTGGAAAAATAAGTTCTTACTTCTTCTTGAGATAAAGAAAAAAGTATAGTTCAGCTATCAGAACTTTGTAAAGACTCTTAGAGGACAGACTGCTTTGGAGTTATTTGCAGATGTACTTATTTCAAGAGTAGTGAAGGTACCAGTTTGCTTGATAGTAGGCCAATTTCTGTATTTTCATTGGATTTATGTCATTGTATGCTGTGGTTTTGGCTGCACTTGTTTAAAGGCAGTACTTTTATTGTAGTGTCTTTAGAACTCTTAAAATGGTATTCAAATTTTCTGTATTCTTAGCTGTGTGCTTATTTTCTTTCTTAATGATTCTTCCTTTTTGGCTTTAGAAGTGTCTTAGCAACTGTTTGGCTTCTCTTGGCTTCTGTTTGCTGGATTTACAGGGAGGACTTCTTGTCAGTCAGTGGTGCAGCTTGCAAGACTGCGCTTCTGGCTTCCTGTTCTGCCCCAGGTGATGCAAGTGTCCTAGCATATGCAGACAGTGCTTGCTTATTTGACTCTAGGGAGGTGGTGGTTTTTAAACTACCCACAGCATGCCAAGTTCCTTACCGAGCAAGGGGAGAAGTTACTGCTCAGACTTTTACAGCTGAAACTACAAAGCCTTAACTATGGAAAGTTTCTTGCCTTAAGAGAAGTTGCTGTTCTGGTTATGGTCATACTGTGCAAGTGGAGGAAAATGACAAAGTAATTCAAAGGCTGATGGTGGATTAGAGTGGGGTACGAGCAGATGAAAGCACTGCAAGAAATATGTCCTGTTGCTGCTTCTGAGAACATCTTAATTTGGAAGCTTGCTATGGGAAAATGATGTTGAAGATCCAAGGTAGAAGTGTGAGAGTCTGATGCTTCAGCATTATGTCTTTCCAAGATCTTTACCTTTTCAGCCCAATTAGTTTAGAGTTTAGCTAAAGGAATTTTGCATTAGAGTAAGCCTTTATTAACCTCCTATCAAACAGATGTATGACAGTGGTATCAGACTGGAGAATGTGTAGGGTTTTTAATTTAAGTCCTCATACCTGTTGAGATGCTCTTTGAAGTGTGAATCTCTTCCATCTAAAGCGCAGTTTTCCCAAGTTTGTGGGCATCCTGAGTTGTGGATGTGTTTTCCTAATTAGTACTTCTGGTGCCAGCTTCAGGACCTGCAGATGACACTTGCAAGCCTTAATCTTAGATACTTAACTGTTGATTTTTTAATTTTTTTTCAGAAGTTGAAGGAGGATAGGGGAGGGAATTGAGTGTTTCTGCTGGAAGGAAATATTGAGGAGGAAAATAGAATATGTGTTCATAGGGGAAGGACAAGGGAGGAAGAGAAGAGAAGAGAAGAGAAGAGAAGAGAAGAGAAGAGAAGAGAAGAGAAGAGAAGAGAAGAGAAGAGAAGAGAAGAGAAGAGAAGAGAAGAGAAGAGAAGAGAAGAGAAGAGAAGAGAAGAGAAGAGAAGAGAAGAGAAGAGAAGAGAAGAGAAGAGAAGAGAAGAGAAGAGAAGAGAAGAGAAGAGAAGAGAAGAGAAGGAATTACTGGTTCTGATCCCATAGTGAAGGTGTTAATTTTCAGGAATGTGGTTAGGGCAGAGAGGCTGCTGTGTGCATTGTGTTTTTATCAGCTGTCTCAGGCAGTGAACTGCATTATAATAGAAGGCTTGGGAGTAGTGAGGAGTGCCTTCCTCCTATTCAGCTGGACTTCAGCTGTTGCCTGACCCCACACCTGCATGCAAAATAAAGAACTAAATGTGAAAATTCAGTCCTTGTAGGAACAATCATCTGTTTGTGCAAGACTGCTGCCTACAAAGGAAGATCAGTTGAGGGTTGAAGGTGATGCATAATTCTAGACACAATACACAAATAGCAATAAATGGATTTCAGCCTCCTCTGCAGAATGAGTTTAACCTAACATACTTTATCAGGTTTTGATTTTATATTAATACTCTGCTAGTTCGGTACATCAAGAATAATAGATACACTGCTAAGTTTTCTTGTGTTTTTGATGCATGTTAAAGAACAGATCTACAGTCTGTGAAAGTTCACCAAAACCAACTTGTATGTTTAACTCCTCTCTGAGAACCTCTAGATTTCTCTTCTGTCCTTCTAGAAATGTCTGATTTCAGAATTTTCAGGATTTCAGAACAGTTTTCTTGAGGTGTATATTCTTTAAATTACATTGAGTTCTCTTGTGGTTTTTTGTTGTTGTCTTCTCCATCTTCAGTTCACTTCCAGAGGCTTTAAGACAGTGTTCTTTGGTTATAGAAGGAACAAACTTAAAGTATGGAATCTAATTATCCTGTACTGTGATTCTGCATTACTTTCCTCCATGCCAAGTCAGCTTCAGATCCTCCATTTTCTTGCTTCATTCATGTTCCTTCACAGGGCTTTGTCCCCTCTGTTACACCTATTTGACTGTTAGTGCAGCTGCCCTCTTGAACAACATCTGTGAAATGATCCAGCACAAGAGCCTCCCAAATGAAAATGCACTTTGGCAGGCAATGTAAGCCTTTGTTCTGGTTTAGCTTGTAATGGTTGTGTATGTTTGAACTCTATCCCAGCCAAAACCAGGACAGTATCTCCCCCTTGTTCCATATCATTTACATCAGGCCAGGTCCATGCTTTCCACTATGCCATCACCTTTCCTCTCTTTTGATATATACACACAGATATTGTTCCTTTAGTCTATGGGCCATCCCTATAAAAATCCAAACTAATTTAGTCCATGACCTTGGGCTCAATTTGTCATAAGTCTTTCAGGGCAGGAAAGATGGTGTGTGGTGTTGGATTGTTGCATTCTGAAGCCATTTCTGATTCCATCACTGCTGTGCTTGTCCGGTTTCATCAAAGGTCATTCTTCACTAACGTGGCAATCAAAAGTGAGTTGGGTTCAGATACCCAAATCCAAAGTGGCAGAAACAGGTGCCAGTGCAGTAATGGGCATATAGCTGCCACAGAAGTGATAATACAGTGTTATATAGTTATTAACATAATACAGTTTAAATAATTGGCTATTCTCACCCAAAATCAAATCCCCTTGAGGCACACACCAGGCTTTCCCATCCTCACGTGTTACCCACCCAAGTGCACCTGGGTCCTTGAGCAAAAGCAACCCCATGGATGGGTTTGCCTTTGCCTGAGGCAAGAATAATCCAGGCTGTTTTCCCCAGCATGGTTTTAATGTGCACTACAGGAACTTTATCCCCTTCTACAGTACATAAAAGTTTTGATTGGGCAGGGCCAGTCTGATTGGCAGATCCCCTGGTGTTGACTAACCAGGTGGCCTTTGCTAAATGTATATCCCAATGTTTGAAGGTCCCATCACCCACCACTCTCAGTGTAGTCTTTAGCAATCCATTGCATTGCTTGATCTTTACAGAGGCTGGTGCATGATAGGGAATGTGATAAACCCACTCAATGCCATGTTTTTTGGCCCAGCTGTCTATGAGGTTGTTTTGGAAATGAGTTCCATTGTCTGATTCAATTCTTTCTGGAGTACCGTGTCACCATAAGATTTGCTTTTCAAGGCCCGGGACAATGTTCCAAGCAGTGACATGGTGTACAGGATATGTTTCCAGCCATCCAGTGATTACTTCCACCATTGTAATCACATGGGCCTTGCCTTGGCAGTTTTGTGGCAGTGTGCCAGGCATCCCCATATTTATATTTCAGCCATCATCCTCCATAGCAGAGGCTGGAACTGCTTGGCTTGCTTAAGTGCAGCACATCTCACATTCATGGATAACCTGGGAGATAGTGTCCATGGTCAAGTCCACCCCTTGATCACAAACCCATCTATATGTTGCATCTCTTCCTTGATGACCCGAGGTGTCATGAGCCAACCGAGCTAGAAATAATTCACCCTTATGTTGCCAATCCAAGTCCATCTGAGCCACTTCACTTGCTTGGAGAAGAGAAGGTTGTATGGGGACCTCATAGCAACCTTCCAGTATCTAAAGGGGAAGCTGGATAGAGACTCTTTGTGCAGAACTGATAGGACAAGACAAGGAGTAATGGGTATAAATTGAAAGAGAGAAAATTTAGATTAGATATTAGGAAGACGTTTTTTAACATGAGGGTGGTAAGACACTGGCACAGGTTGCCCAGGGAGGCTGTGGCTTCCCCAACCCTGGCAGTGTTCAAAGCCAGGTTGGATAAAGCTTTGAGCAACCTGGTCTAGTGGGAGGTGTCCCTGCCCAGGATGGAGGGCTAGATGATCTTTAAGGTCCATTCCAATCGCTTAACATACTATGATACTTCAGACTTAGCAGCCTGATCCACCTGCTGGGTGTTCTGATGTTCTTCAGTGGCCCAAATTGGGTACATGAGCATCTATGTGACATACTTTCACAACCAAGTTCTCCGCCAGGGCAGCACAGATGATCTTTAAGGTCCATTCCAATCGCTTAACATACTATGATACTTCAGACTTAGCAGCCTGATCCACCTGCTGGGTGTTCTGATGTTCTTCAGTGGCCCAAATTGGGTACATGAGCATCTATGTGACATACTTTCACAACCAAGTTCTCCGCCAGGGCAGCACTATCTTGCCACAATGCAGCAGCCCAGATGGCCCCTATGCTATGTGACATACTTTCACAACCAAGTTCTCCGCCAGGGCAGCACTATCTTGCCACAATGCAGCAGCCCAGATGGGTTTTATGCTGCCAGATGAATCAGTGTTGAGATAAAGTACTGGCCATTTTTCTCATTCAGCAATGCTGAAATCTAGCTAGATGGCTTTCACCTCTGCAAACTGATTTTAACTCATCCTCTCAGCAGTTTCTGCAACTTGTTGTAGAGGATTCCATACAACTGCCTTCCATTTCTGATGCTTTCCTATGAGATGGCAGGATCCATCAGCAAAGAAGGCATATTGTTTCTCACTTTCTGGTATTATATAGTGGGATTTCTTCAGCATGTCGCCTCCTCCTCTAGTGACATTCCAGAATCTTTTCCTTATGGCCAGTCCATGATCGCTTCCAAGATCCAGGGAGGTGATTCTGTCCCTGTACTCGGTGCTGGTGAGGCCACACCTTGAGTACTGTGTGCAGTTCTGGGCCTCTCAGTTCAGAAAGGATATTGAGGTGCTGGAGCGGGTCCAGAGAAGAGCAACGAGGCTGGTAAAGGGACTTGAGTGCAAGTGCTATGAGGAGAGGCTAAGGGAGTTGGGATTGTTTAGCCTGGAGAAGAGGACGCTCAGGGGAGACCTTATCGCCCTCTACAACTCCCTGAAAGGAGGTTGTAGTTCAGGTGGGGGTTGGTCTCTTCTCCCAGGCATCTAGCAGTAGGACAAGAGGGCACAGACTCAAGGTCTTCCAGAGAAGATTTAGGTTGGATATTAGGAAGAGTTTTTTTATGGAGAGAGCTATCAAGCATTGGAATGGGCTGCCCAGGGAGGTGGTGGATTCACTGTCCCTGGAGGTTTTCAGGATGAGACTGGTCTAGTAACGACGGTAGGGTTGGACTCGATGATCTTTGAGGTCTCTTCCAACCTGGTTGATTCTATGATTCTATGATTCTATGATCCCTGGATGACTGGGGTTCCCTATTCGAGCTCATTGTGTGATTAGTGTGACCCACTTACTCCATGTAACGTCAGTGGTATGATGTGTAAAGGAGACCCTCCCTTTTAACATCCAGCCCAGCGTGCATAACTGGGGTGCCAGGAGGAGCTGTACTTCAG
>NW_008666559.1:15768-64512 GCF_000695815.1 Acanthisitta chloris | reverse complement strand
GGATGCTCAAAGCGCGTTGCGCCGTGAGCCGAGCGCACCTGCGGCCGCTGCAGCGGTCGGGGGCGTTTCGTCACATCTTCTAAGTGCTTCTGACTTTTTTTGGTTTTTTTTTTTTCCCAGCCCCAGCCTTCCGACCCCACAACGTTGTAGGTCTTCCTTACATCTCCGGATGGAGGCACAACGTGGCGAGAAACAAGCACGTGCTGAACTTTTAAGGAGGGAATGTATATGGAGTAACGAACTTGTCTGCTTTGAGCAGTTTGTGTGGTTCAGGCTGAAGTTAGGCTGGGAGACATGCAGACTGTGACTGCTGCAGCTTATGAAAGTCATGGCTGTGTGTGCAGTACGTGGCTGCACTAAAGTCTAACTTGTGCTGTCCCATCTCCATATACAAACACACACACCCCGTTTTGAACTGCAAACCTGGGATGCCTTAGCTTGTAGTCATTCACGTGGAGATAAGTTTTATGCACATCAGCACATTTCTTCTTACTATGTACATTTAGATACTACAAATACTTATTTGCTGAATTGGTATTTCACCTACACGCTCAAGTTTCAGTAGCTGTGATAGGGCATAAATACTGTAAGGTAACCATAAATGTTTGTTAAATGCCTCATGAGTTGGACTTCAATCTTCATTTGTATAAGCCATAAATCAAAAGCCAAATGTAGATTATAGCTTTCTGTGAATGCAAAAGAAGGCTAAGACTGTGGAAGCCTGTCCAATAGAAACTGTTTTCTCTGTTTCCTTCTGTATTACTTTTTCCTTTCTTCTGTCAGCACAGTCTTTAATTTGTGCACCTCTGGTCATTTTGCTTTTGGTGAAATAATCTTTTGTGTTTGAAAACAGATGGAGAGTACTCTTAGAGAATTCTTTTCTGCACACTTTAGATTCAATTCTGGATACAATTAATCTAGAAATTATAGAGTATCACTGTAATATCCTGCTATCTTGTAGGTACGTAAGCTTTTTATTTCTTTTTTTTTTTTAATATATTACAAAATCCATTTTACAGACAACGTGGCAGTCTTTAGGCACTTGTCCTTTAAACTGCCACCTCCTGTATTCATTGCAGTAGAGGAAATCCTTGCATTCCTTGCCTGGTTAATTCACATTGCCCATAGCTCCCATTGGGAGGTCACTAAGGCCCAGGCCCTCTATCATTGTGTTCCTGCCTGCCCTCCAACAGCTGTCATTTTCTTCTGCACCCATTTTTAGAAACTGACACTGTCCAGTGCATCCTGTATACTGTCTATTGGCAATTCAAGCCCTGCTGCCCATTCCCAGCGTAAGTGTCTACATCAAAGTTTCATCAGTTAAATATTTCACATTTTATTAATTTATGTGAGCTCTAAGTAATGTAAAAATATTTTTCTGAGGTTTACAATATTTTTTCAAGGTTGCTAGGCTTTGGAAGGGCTTCCATGCTGTTAGAAACTAGACTGTAAAAATCTGTTGGCAGTTGAAATTCATGGCACAAGGACCTCCGTAAATATTAGGAGCCTTGCAATGATGGGGTTTTCATATCAACTGCACTGGAAGATATTATCAGACTATATCTCCATGTATCATTTGTAAAAGAAGCATTGGTGAAATCTGAGTCAGCCAAACAAAAGGAAACTGGTTTATTCTCTCAAATAAATGAAAAGTAGTTTTAGCCATTGAGTTTCCTTTTGTCTTTTCAGTATAGCTCTTCTGTTTCAGAAAAGAATGAACAGCACCTCTGGAGGCCAGCTGCAGTTTCCCAAACTGAAATGGTAAGGTTTGAATTGAGGTACACTCAAAGTCAGTGGAATTACATGGATGTATGAAACCATTGGAACATACAGGCCTGTGGGACTGAGGTATTTGGAGAAGAAAAAAAAAAAAAGAAAGAAAGAGCTTTGACTGGCAATGTGAAATAACTGTGTTTGAGAAGGCTGAAGAGTGCCATTCCCCACTTTCTGCACATACTGCTTCCTACACAGCTGTTGGAGCTGCTCTGAGTCAGCTTCTGAATCCCCTGGTTCTCAGAGTGTATTTAAAGGCACACAGTGATGATGCCAGGTTATAAGCTGCTGGCTCCAAATCCAATTCATACAAGTCCAAGGTGTCCACAGAGAATGCTGTGAATAGTAGTTTTATGCCAAGTTATTCCCACTCCTAAATCAGAGTCCTCAATACGCACCGAAGCACTGATTCCTCAAAACCTCTTGCATGTCTCCAGCTTGGTTTAGAAGATGGCTCATTATCATTCATGATCATTATTCAAAAGGGAGAAGCAACATTTTAGAGCAGATTTTACTGAAAATCACATTTGTAGTTCCTTTCATTCAATCACAGACCATGGTTTCCTGCACTTTCTTAGCGTGTTTCTAACCAGGAGAGAAACTTTTGGAAAGGCATCAAGAAAATGATCTATCGTTAACTTGCAACATCATAACCAACTTGGCTTGCAAGTGTAGCACTTGGAGTACTAAGTTGCTACTGAGTTTTTGCTGCAGGGAATTGCCTTGCTGCCCCTAGATGGGAAGTTAAGTACAGCTCTGCTTTCCCTTTCTTCTGTACAGATGTTTGGAAGCCAAGCTACAAGAAATATAGCTCTTCTCAGAGACAGTGGGAGGAATATTTTAGTAAAGAGCATGCCCTAAGTGGCTGAACTCTCAGCCAAGAAGGTTTGTGGAGAAAATGTAGTTTAATTTCCCTCTCCAAATAAATTTTTTTTAAGGGAAAGCCTTGTTGGCTGCAACCATGTTTTTATTTAGATTGCACCACACCAGCACTTTTTCAGGATATTTCAGTCATCGAGTGGCCTGGGTTGGAAAGGACCTTAAAGATCATCTAGTTCCAACCCACTGCCACAAACAGGAACACCTTCCACTTGACCAGGTTGCTCAAAGCCCTGTCCAGCCTGACCTTGAACACTTCCAGGGATGGGGCACCTACAGCTTCTCCAGGCAACCTATTCCAGTGTCTTACCACCCTCACAGTAAAGAATTTCTTCCTAATATCTCATCTAAACCTACTCTCATTTAAAAAACATTCCCACTTGTCCTGTCACTATATGCCCTTGTAGAAAGTCTCTCTTCAGCTCTCTTGTACACCCTTTCAGGTGCTGGAAGGTGCTATAAGGTCTCACCAGAGCCTTCACTTCTCCAGGCTCAACAACCCCAACTCTCTCAGACTGTCTGCAAAGGAGAAGTGCTCCAGTCCTAACTTAAAATACTTTCTGGGCTAAAGCTGTGCTCTTTCAAGCATGCATGGAATTCACTTTAGGCATTCGGACTGTCCCAGTGAAACCAAGTGAGAAATTCACCTACTTCAGGTTAAACCATATGTTTACATGTTCTGTGGTCTGCACTGGCTAGTTGCTATGTAGCATAAGTGTTATCAAGTCTGCTTGATAAATCCTTAAATAATACAGCATTAGTTATCTTGAGGCCACCTGTCACCTTCCTTCCAGAGCAGAATTTGAAATTCTGGGATTGGAACTCAGAGATTAGTTGGCAAGACCTTCTTTGTTAGTGTCCTGAGTTTGATTTCCTTCAGCATACCTACAAATACGTCCTTACAGTCTTTCCAGGCAAAACTGTGTAAGGGTATGTGCAGGCAATGGACTGTTAAAACTAGCTCTGATTCATGTTGTTATTTTGAAAACCTTTTAGTTGAATCTTCTGTCAGAAAATGCAGTGTGATTGTGTTACAAATAAAAAGTGTATTTTAAGAATTTTGTACGCACAGGTACACTGACTATTGTAACTGATAGTCCAATGAAAATGCATTGCAATTTAACTCCTTAATTCTGCCTGTGTCTTGAACTGTCATTTTCGGTGGAAGCAGTGCTGTCTGAGAACTCAACAGCAGTCTTTTTGGCTCAGTAAATGCAAAGCATCCCTTAGGGATATAGGTTTACAACTAAGCTTTCAAAGTCAGTTAGCATCTTCTTCATTATGACATTTCCTTAGCAAGAATCTACAGAACATGAGCATATGTGTATTTATTAATCTGTTCTCTGTGCTGAAGATTTGTTTTGAAGATAAAATGGGGAAAGATCTTCAGCGAGTGGAGTGGATATTTTTGAATGTAGCAAATGGTACCTGTATTCACTGAGATGCAAAAAAGACACCAAACCCCACCAACCAAGCACCAATGCCAACAGCAAAAAGCACTGTACCCTTCCCACTACCACTTTCTAAATGCTTTTGTCTGTGGCAAACCAGACCTTAGCAAATGCCAACGAGCACTAATCCTCAGCTTTGCAGTCTTCTATAAAGATTGTTCCACACAGCATTGAGGAAATAAAAGGGAACTACTTCTGTTATGAAATGTTTGCATGTAAAAGAGAACACCTGGAAGCCTAAGTTCTTTCAGAAATAATTCCTAATGCTCAGTGAAGGGAATTAAACAAATAAACAGCAAGGTTTATTCTGTCAGCCTCTCAGCAGGCTAACAAGAATTACTGCATGCTAAGAATCAGCTGCTCTTGGAAACTTAATGAATGAGGCAGCCAGAAAAGTACAAAACGTGGCCAAGAGGTGCAAACCAGATATAGAGGCTGTAGCGCAGAGAAATTAAGAGGACTGGCAAAATCTCTCCCTAAATCCAAGGTGGAAAGGCTTCTCTGTACCAGGGTTTCCAAGCACTTTGACGGTGTAGAACACTTTCTGTAAGGGATTGGGTCTGCATCTTAAATTGTATTTCTATTCCCTGGAGATTCTATTCTCCTTGGAGAATAATAGCAGAAAAAAATTTTTATATTTTCATCTGTCTCTGCTGTGATTTAGCAAGTGGAAACAAAGAGCCAAGTTAGCCGAACAGCCAGTTCTCCACGGCCTGCTAGCAAGTAGGCTGGCACCCATCTGCAAAGCTGCCCTCTCTAACCAGCCTCAGTTTCCAAAAATACTGTTTCAGGAGCATTGTTTAAGCTTATTTTGCAAAACCAGGATGAGTGCTACTAGAAAGGAAGAGCTCTAAATATTGATTAATTATAATCAATCCTGCCACTCCCTGGTTAATGAATGAAATTAAGTCACATGTCCTTTGTGGATACTACTAATTTGTTGTATAGGTTACAGAGTTTTGTGTGCAGTTGTTTCATGTTCTCGACTGTTTCCAGAGGTGAAAAAGAGATTTAAAAGAGACAGCTGTGGGTTTTATTTATTTTTGTAATAATATTTATTTCCAGAGCTGGATCTTTGGATCTGAATTGAAAACTAAGGCTTGAGATAGAGTCGTAAGTGTGGGTAAGCACACAGAAGAGATTGACACCAGCTTTAGAGAGATGCAAATAATGTTTATAATAATTTAGTCCTTTGTCTTTTCATCTGTAACATCCAGAAATATCTACTTTTACCAAGAGATGCAATAAATGGTCTTGCTGGGATTTCAGAAGCATGTTAGGACCTGTCTACCTCGGGGAAATGTACTGCCCTTCCTGTGGCAACAGAGCCACAGAGGTTGAATTAAAGCAGCACAGCAATGCCCGTGATTTTTCCTTATGCAGATGTGCTCTTAGTCACGATGGTGAGGGCAGTGGAGCTCGTTTCTGCCCCAGTGAGACATGTCAAACAGCATGCATACCGAAACACAGCTAAAGCTGTCTCACAGGGCACTGTCTAGAGCAGAATCCCAGTGTTTCCCTGTTTTTGCTGAAGGATGGAGCACCTTCGGTGACCTGACTTGCTCTCCTTGCAGCACAGGATCTGACACCACAATCACTAAGCACAGACCGTGCAGCAAGCTCACTTAATCCTACCCAGTGAACACATGAGCCACAGTTTGCGTTTCAGTCTGTAAATTGTTCTTTTGTTTTGCAGGCTTTACTGAACACAGTTTTATTTCATGTGACTGTGCTATTTATGGAGGAGTAAATATTGCCGGGGGTCTATTTAAAAAGGCCAATGACCTGGATTTTTTTCCATTTGAATTATCTCCAAGAGTCAGACATGTTTAACAACTGATTTTTTTTCCCTCCTTGTTGCTGTAGACTGCAATCATTTCTAACATCTTAGATCAACACCAACTAAAAAGACAAAGATTTTGAGTGAAATAAAACTTCATGTAGTATGAATGTGATCAGACAGTATGCAACCTTGCCATTTTTGGAAGAGATGAACTCCATCCTGATTTACCAGTTAACAACACAGCATGTTTTTAACCTCTGAATATTAGCCTTTTCATACTGCTCTGGTAATTTGAGCTCATAACTCTTGTTTGTTCCTTTTATTATTATTTCTATGATACAAATTATCAAGTATGTTTTCACAAATTAGGAATAAATAAATAAACCATGTTTTCAGATAGGGAAGATTTAAACAGGCAAATGTTCTTCTTGCTGTTCCTGCAATCTAAATAGCAGTATTACTTTGCTGTTTAAGAAACAGAAAGTTAAACATTGCTGGGAAAATAGTGCTATGTTTTCACTTTCAAGGAAGAGCTTTGTGAATGCAAACAGCCAAATGTCAGGAATATTCAATAGGGTTGAGTATTCTTAGAACACGAGACAACAAATTTTTTTTAATATATCAGATTTTTTAACAGTATGAAATGAGCTGATCTCAGTAAGTATAATGAGTTTCAACCTGAAATTTTGCTGTAGACATACTTACCTTTACTCAGTCCTGTAAAAGCATGTTAAGATACAATTTTATACTGACTGCCATTCAAATTATGTTCTGAAGTTTGTGGTGTTTACCATGTCATAGAAAGGTACCCTGGCTTCAGTACAAAGCTGGCTTCAGAAGTCACAACCCACTTCTTCCCTGGAGAGGTGGAGCAGTGGACAGCGATGGGAACCCCTCAGGCTGACCTTACTACCAAAGCTGTCATCATACCTGAATGCATTTCTTCAAAATTTCATTTCTACTGGAGGAGGAGCATACGGGACAACACTCAGATAATTCAGTGCTCTGATGATGCAGAGATGAGTATTATTCTGCCTTGAACCACACTATGCCATGGAGTAGCTGTGCTATGTGACCTGGCCTATATATATATATATATACACATATACAAGTCCTACCAGTCCTGCTTAACCCTTCAGGAAAACACCAAGAAGCAATGGTGAATCTTCTTGTCCTGCTGGTGTTTTAGGTGCCATGGTTATTTCAAGGTGTTGGAAAAAGTATTCCACCTAGCTAGCCAAACTAATAGAAATTTGCACTGATGTTCTTTCGAGTGAAACAAAACTGATTCCATGGAAAAGATGTTTTGCAGAGAATAAAGCTTTTTTTGAAGGTTTTCCACTCCAGCCCACCACCTATTACTTCAGCCTTCTAATTTTCATTGGCCCTGTTGAAACGTCAGAGTTTACCAGCAGGTTATTTCACACTTCAAAAAGATGTTGTCTTCCTTGAGTAAAAATTGTTACTGTGAAATGAACTGCTGTCAGTAACACCTACACCCTCCATTAAGATGAGAAATACAAGTGCTGTTTCATTCTCAGTTGTAGTGTGTTTTCAGTTCTTGTTTGCATTACTAAACAAGAGTTTTCAGATTCTAACTCAAACTGTCTTTCAAAACTAAATGAGCTAAACTATTAGCTAAATTAGTCAGCACTGACCAGAACAGATTGCAATGACTACATATGCTACTCCAGTCTGTCTCTTTGGTAAAAAGCTGACAATATATAAGAACAGAAAAAAACTCTGAGACTATTTTCTGCCTTAATAAACCTCAGAACTGTCTGAGGTATAGCAGAATAATTATAGTATAACCAAGCACCTGCTGTAATTCCTTTCTAGGCTATTAGATTATGTGTATGCCCTCATACAGGGGTATCTGAGATTCCCTTTCCATTTTCCCCTTTCCTGTAAAAACTGGTGGTCTGACTATTCTCTACAGTATTTTTTTGGAGACCACAGAACCACCAAAGTCATCAAATTTACATTGACATAAAATGTACTAATTTACATCATTAGGGACAAACACCTCAAATGAGCCGAAGGTCAGATTTTATAATTAAACCCCATAAATTTCCATTTTCTGGAATTAAAATTTCTTTTGAAATACGAAGCTCTCCTTAAAAAATAACATTAAAGAGGTTTCTGGAAAGTAAAGCTGAAGTAGGCAGCAGAAGTATGAGCTGATGTGTAAGTAAAGTTCAGTGCAGTTCTAAGGGGATCAGTTCTAAAGGCAACCCATGATCCTGATCTCCCTGACACAGTTAAAAACTTTAAATATATACTGAAGTAGGACAGGACTAGGATGATGCATATATACAATCTTAAGTATATATATTGGGTATATATATGTAAATATGTGTACTTCAGACCAGGACACCTCTATTTCTTTGAGTACTGTATTGCCTGGGTTAGGCATCTCACTGACCAGCAGCATCATCATAAAATCATCATTGAATGGTTTGGTTTGGAAAGGACCTTAAAGATTATCTAATTCCACCCCCCTATCGTGGGCAGGGACACCTTCCACTAGACCATATTATCCAAATCCTCATCCAACCTGGCCTTAAACACTTCCATGCATGTGGCATCCCTAACTTCTCTGAGCTACTGTTCCAGTGTCTTACCACCCTCACAGTAAAGAAGATCCCCCTTGTTCTACCTTTATTAGCCCATGCAAAAAAAACCCCAAAACTAAAGCCAGAACTGCTTGCAAATTTATGAAATATAAGAGCATTTCATGGCTGACAGATTAATGTAAGATCAAAGCAAACCACAATTGAGTTTGGACATGGATTACTTTGCAGATTAACGACATTTTTCATGTGTTTCTCACAAACAGTATCAATGCATCCAAGCTGATGCCTGATAAATAGTGTGTGAAAAATAAAGCAGAAAATACTAGGTGTTCTTTCAATATAAGCCTTGGTAAAATAGGATCTTCACTGGTTCCAAAATACTCAGTCTTGTAACAATTTACCAGTATGACTGAAGTGTTCAGGAGAAGAGGGGGGTATAGTTAAAAGATGTCTTCCAGTTTTATTCAGTACAGGTGTAACCAACTATTTATTCTAGATTACACTAAGAGATAGAAGATAGACTCTCTTCTTATGATGGCTTTTATTAATATTCACTGCATTTCCAACATAATTCAGACAAATTGTTGTACTAACTTTATATACTTGATTTCTGTGGTTGGAAGTGACCTGTTCATACCTCTGAATATATGTCCTAAATAAAATATTGTTTTCTGTCTTCCACAATTTTTGCCACAGAGGTTTCAGAGGATGTATAAGTTCTTGGCTTTTTAAGATAGAAGTGCCTTTGCTGTAGTCCAGTGTTGAATGTACTGCTGTCTACACATGTAATTACTAAACACTACAAAACTATTGTGACTTAAACATCTTTAGTATCTGTTTTCCCTGTCCACCAGGGCAGTGAGGATTTAAAACACTTTTATTTCTGCAGTTTTATTATTTTTGCAGGGAAAAAAAGGGTGAAATATCCAAATCATTGTTATAAAAGTCCTACTTAAATATGTGTTATGTGACTTGGCTGGTCAGCTGCTGTTTATGAGGGTAAAGTAGGCTCAGCTCTGCACTTTGTCTTAGAATAAAAAAACTTATACTATCTCTTTTAAACAACATTTAAATTCTTTCCGATCCTGGACACACATCTTATGAATTTTGGACATTGTTATTGTGAATGTTGTGATACTGAGGTGCTGGAGCAGGTCCAGAGAAGAGCAGTGAGGCTGGTGAAGGGACTCGAGCACAAGTGCCATGAGGAGAGGCTGAGGGAGCTGGGATTGTTTAGCCTGGAGAAGAGGAGGCTCAGGAGAGACCTTATCACCCTCTACAACTCCCTGAAAGGAGGTTGGAGTCAGGTGGGGGTTGGTCTCTTCTCCCAGGCAACCAGCAGCAGGACAAGAGGGCACAGACTCAAGCTCTGCCAGGGGAGGTTTAGGTTGAATATTAGGAAGAGATTTTTTACAGAGAGAGAGTAGTCAGGCATTGGAATGTGCTGCCCAGGGAGGTGGTGGATTCACCATCCCTGGAGGTTTTCAAGATGAGACTGGATGTGGCACTTAGTGCCATGGTCTAGTAACCATGGTAGGGTTGGACTCAATGATCTTTGAGGTCTTTTTCACCCTGGTTGATTCTCGATTCTATGATTTTTAATGTGGAACAGGCTGTTTGCCGACTGTGTCTATACCACATACTTGGGAGTGATCAAGAGCCATTAACTTTAATGGCCGTACCAGATAAAGTGGAAAGTTCTCAAACAGGAAAGAACAGAAATTAAAAGAATGGCAGTTCCGGAGGCTCTCACGGAGAGAACAAAGGGGAAGATTTATGAGTCCTTCAAAGCTTTTGAATTGGATAGAAAGTCAATTTTTTTGAAGCAGGAGGAAAGGGATTTAACTGTGAGACATTACAACGTCAAATAAAGGTACTCTGATTTTGAGGACATGAGGTTAGATGCAAGATGCTTGTAGGTACACTACAGGGTGTCTGACCTATTGCCAAATGATATCAAGGAAACCAAGGCTTGGACAGACATCCAGAGACTTACACAGCCTGTTCCTACACAGCTGTAGGTACCTACCTGAAGCGCCTAAATGTTAAGCTTGATAACTGAGGCTCTGTCTAGTCAGTGGAGTAGGATAGGCATCCTGTAGTGGAAAGTCACATCTCAGGTGGGTTGAACTGCTCTCTGGAGACTGCCTGTCTCTCTACACTGTCTATAGAAGGAGCTTACCATGGCCATCATCCCATGTAGGTGCTGAATATGACTTGCTGAGGCCATTGGCTTCTAAAGGCCAGAAGACCTACAGAGTTGGATCTATACCAAAGGATTAATGAAAAATTCTTATCCCCTTGTCCTGAGGCCATTGGCTTCTAAAGGCCAGAAGACCTACAGAGTTGGATCTATACCAAAGGATTAATGAAAAATTCTTATCCCCTATATGTACTTTGCTTGTTTTTGTCTGACTGCTCTCCCTTTAGGAACAGATGCTTTCCAGGCACCAGCTCTTTGTTTCTCACGACTTAGAAAGTGGTTGTCACAGTGCAGCCACTTTATGCTTTCCAGGAGTACTGTTACAGGTCTGACAAAACTTGGAAATCTGTGCAGATGATGAGAAGAGACTGTCAGCAGTGCTTGGAGGAGTGGGGTTATTTGGTTTATAAGCAGAGTATTAGCATGTTCTGTTCATCTGATTAATAATAAGTGCATCATTTAAAATATTTTTCTTTTGCTAGATAATGCAAAATGAAACTAGTTTTCAGTAATTTGTATATCTTCCCCACCACCTCCCCCCCATGCCCGCCCAGTACTGTTATAACCATCCTAGTTTCTAGCAATTGCTTTGGGCCGTGTCTGTAGCTCCATTACATTAAAGCAGTTTGTCACCTTCACCTGATTGATGTTAGTTGAAAATCTTGCATTTTCTTCAGTTGTTTCTTAAGACGTTTCTTATTTTCTGCCCCCAACCTATATTTAATGTTTTACATTTGCTGTTTTCACTGACCACTGAACTCTTTTAACTGGAAACACTCCGATACTGTAGAAACTGTAGCACTAAGGGATTTAGTGTTGCTTTTAGCTCTGCAGAACAGAGTTGAAATTCTTTGTAACACTTGCATAGGCCAAGTCATGCTGAATGTCTTTAATCAGATTGCATGCTCCTGTAATTTTGCTGTGTCTGAACATTAATTCAGCATTTTGAGAAGTAAATATCTTTAATAAGTATAGGTAAGTTTCTGTAATCTGGTAAGAAAAGGGATCTTTTATTGACCAGGTAATTGAAACAATAGGAGCTACTTTCCAACACACAATCATATGCAGGTAAAGAGGTTTCACTGAGTGCAGTTTGGTAAAGGTTTGTGGTTCTGTGAGGAGAGCAGAAAAAAGAGAAACTGAGATAGGGCAGTAAGAAAGAGATTGCTGCAGCCACAGAAGCACTGTCTGGCAGTGGTAGGAATAATTAAAAAGAGGACCTTTGACCAGATTGCTAGCTATAAAGGGAGCAAAGACTGTCTCTTCTGCTCCTTGATTTCTTTTGCATTCAAGGACATGGGATGTTTTTCCTTCTTTATAAATAAACAGAACTGAACAAAGTAATATTGGTTCCAATTTCTTTTTCTACAGAAAATAATTTGTACATTACCAATTCCAGTTAGGAAATGATTAAAAGAAGCAACATGCTATTCCCATGGTTGCTATCCAAAATCAGAAACTTTCCATTTCCCTTCCTCCTGAATCAGTCTAACAGGAATTAAAGGAGTCTGGCCTTTCCCAAGGGCACAGACCACATCCTCCTGTGCCTGGTACCATAAAGTGTGTTGCTTTCCTGGTGATTAGGGTAGCTCTGAGTGCAAAACACTTGCAGATATGGGGAAGACAAGGAAATACACATTTTTAAGATACTTTCAAAGTTAGAAAATGCTATTGCTAACTGGGTGCAAACTGGTGCTAGTATGCTCATGACATTTCTCTTACTATTCCCATTAGTGCTAAGGATTAACATCTTCCTAAGATGCATGCTCATCTCTACAACAGAGAACACTGGAAAACTGCTGACACTCTTCAGTTTTCAGTCATTGCTGTATGCGAATTAGAGGCCTGTAAAGGTCTAGTTCAACATAAAATTCCAAATCATAAAAATTCCAAATTAAAATGTGTTTGAGAACGGTAATCTACAGATTATGTGAGTGTCAGAGGTTATATTGGAATAGTATAATGTTTGGATGCTGTAATGTCAGTGTGATGCACTTGAAATTATCAGACTTCTTGACAAGCTTCTTGACAACACTTGCTTGAGAGCCTATGTTTGTTGCTGTGACCTTTAACAAGGATTTTTCTTCTGTAGGTTAATTTAAAGAAGGGAACAACAAGCTGCATAGCAGAAGTAATGAGGCCTAGTTTCCTATTGTAGGTGTCCAATGTCCTGCAGCACCTCACTAATCACAGATGTTCCTTGTGAGTCTGTATGACCTCCCTGGTGCCCCAGTGCTCCTGTGGGCTCTGAGGTCTGTTGTACATTGACCAGCCAAAACCTCCACAGCTGTTTAACTCTCGTAGGGATCTCTTCACATGCTGGAGTAACTGCTGTGGTGGCTCCACCACAACCCACAAGCAGATTTACATGTCATTCAGAAGAGCTTTTGTCTTTCAGACCACTGTCCTTCTGTGGTTAAAACTGGCCAAATGACTCAGGATTTGTTGTAGGGGTACACCTAATGGACAGGACAACAGATGGTTTGATTGCATAAGTCCCAATTCCTTGAGAAAGCAAAGGAAATGGGACTTATGCAATGTAGCTGCCATCAGGTTTTGGTGTTGAAAAATAACATGACCTGCATTTTACATACCAGCACATCAGTCCATGTGAGATTGGAGGTGGCAGACAGGGAGACTTGAGAAATGCCCTGACCCCACTGTATGCTCAGCCCCGGCATGAGCTATGCCTCACCCTTGCCCACCCCTGACCACCATGACTGCCCTTGAGCGAAGCAGGGAGCTCCATGAGGCCTATCTCTCAAGTGTGCAAGACCTGGCCACCATAACTTGAGCCAAGGAACACCACAGGGCTTGTCCCTCAGCTTATGCTTCATCTGCTCCCATGGTTCCCTTGCAACTCCAGAGTCACATAGGAGGCAGCCTCCAGCTCTGCTGACTTCTATAACCCTCCTTATCTACTGCTCAAACTTTTCCATGGAGGCCAGGAAAGGCTTAGTCAGATATGGATAGTCTTTACTGTGTACATAAGAGATGCTGACTTTTCAGCACTCATAATATCCCTTCAAGACGAGGCTGGATGTGGCACTTAGTGCCACGGTCTAGTAATGATGATAGGGTTGGACTTGATGATCTTTGAGTTCTGTTCCAACCAGGCTGATTCTGTGATTCTATGACTCTCAGATTTGTTCCAGATTGGGTCACCCACTGCACAGCAATTGGATACAGCACAATAACCCTAGGCTCCAAGACAGGATAGGGGCATGGTTTTCAAAAGAAAAGGCATTACCAGTGGTGGTCACAGTTTGCCTACTTTGCTATAGTGCTGCTTCTGGTCTGAGAGCAGAAGAAAATGAACATGAGATGCAAAGAATAGCAAAAAATATAGTATTGTTTGGTAAATAAACTTACAAAACTTGCTGCTCTATCTACATAGTTAATTTAGTCTATTAGTTAACAGATTTTTCAAATTTGCTACCACAGCTCTTTAACTTTTACAAATTACTGTGACTCTTTATCCAGCAAAGTATTCAATTTATAATGAACATAATTTTATTACCACCATGAGTTTTTCAGATGTCTTCTCTACCATGATTTGCTTCTAATGAGCTAGTAGGGATATTTTGTTCTTATGGTTGAAGAGTTTTACAAGTATAATTGTGCATGTTCCTTGTCAAGTTGAAATTGCCAGCTAAATGGGATTGTATCTTTCATGCAAGTTAAGAGGCACCATTCCTCTGAAAAAAACTTTTGCTTTCAAAGAATGCATGCTCTTCAGTCAGACTTGCTAGTTATTTTAAATAAATGCAGCTGATTTAGGAAGATACATATGCTGGATACCAAAACCTAGTTTATGGAGCTGCTTTATTTCCACCATACAAGTTGTCAAAAGTGTTGTGAGATGAGCAGTATTTGGTGAATAGCAGCATTCTAAATGACTAAGAATCATTATGTTTTTCCATGCTTGACTTATGGAATGTGGATGCTTGAGTTTGGCTTTGTGCATAACAGAAAACTTCAATTCCATATTATAAGGGGTTGGCCTACATATCCCATAGAAAATTCTTCAACCTAATCAGCCTTGTCTGCACAGCATTGTACAGCTGCCTATGCAAAATTAGATGTAGCCTCTTATTCATAATTGTCAGTTTACCTTTGAGTGATATTTCTTTTAAATTGGCATGGACTTCCAGTGTGGATCATTATATCTTTAAAAAAAGCTGTAATATATGTGGTAATTATGATGTTAAAATCCATCCTTTATTCCTTTCTCTTGCTTTGACTCTATGGGCAGCAAGAAGATAACATTTTTCACTGATTGCTACTGCCAGTGCCATTCAGGGACAAGCACAGGCAGTAGTAGTGTTCCTACAATCTTGTAACAGGAGCCAGAAGTCAGTCTTGCAAAATATTTTTAAGGAAGGAAAATTGCAAGGTAATTAACTTCTAAATTCCTGTCATCATGTCCAGGCAATGCAGAAGCTAAGAACTGATAGCTCAGAGAAGATGCCTGCTTGAATATCAATCCATGCCAATCAGTAAGAGTTTGCATCACTTTTGAAAAGAGAAGGCACTGGTACCTTCACAGAAAACCATCACCATCTGTGAACTGCTAGGATGGGCAGAAATAGGATTTTAGAAATGGGAACTGGATTGTATTTTTAGCTCTTAGGTCAGTTTGTTCAAAGTCCAGAAAATTTAAATGCAGATAGAAACTCACTATGATTCATAGTGTGCAGCCAGCATTAGTTCCTCTTGTTCTAACAAGGAACTTCAATGTTTAATATGAGATCAATTTTTATTAGAGAAGAATAAAGCAGCTGGATGATGGTGCTGTTTTATAGTTTCCACTGAATACTGCTGTTCTTATTTGAGTATTTTTGTGAATTGAAAGAGTGATGTGAGCTCTTGTGCATTTCTTTTTGCTTGCTTTATTGTTTGTGTTACCATCTTGCACTATTTTACTTTTGCTTTCATAGTCACAGAATCACAGAATAATAGGAGTTGGAAGGGACCCTTGAGGACCATCTAGTCCAAATCCTGGCTCTTCACAGGGATGTCCCAGAGAATCTCTCCATGTGCCTGAGAGCATTGTCCAAACACCTCTTGAACTCTGCCAGATTTGGTGCTGTGACAACTTCCCTGGGGAGCTGTTCCAGTGCCCAGTCACCCCCTGGGTGAAGAACCATTCTCTAATATCCATCCCAAATCTCCCCCTGTGCATCCCAGACCACTCCCTTGGGTCCTGTTACTGGTTGCCAGAGAGAAGAGGTCTGTGCCTGCCCCTCCACTTCCTTTCTTGAGGAAGTTGTATACAGCAATGAGTTCTCCCCTCAGTCTCCTCTTCTCCAGGCTGAACAGATCAAATGACCTCAGCCACTCCTCATATGGCTTCTCCTCAAGGGAATCCTCTCACCATCTCCGTTGCCCTCCCTTGGACACTCTCCAATAACTTAATGTCTTTCTTATATTGTGGTGCCCAAAACTGCACACAATATTCAAGGTGAGGCGACATCATTCCTAGCTGGCTCCCTTAGTACCTGCATCATGAAGTTGTCATCCAGGTGTTTTAGGAATATTTTTACCAGTTTGTGTCAGCTATATGGTGTTGCCAGTTAACATCTAGCAAGCTGAAGTCTCCCATAAGGACAAGGTACAATGATTTGGAGGTGTAACCCCGTTCCTCAAAGAATAGTTCATCAGCCTCATCATCTTGGTTGGGTGGTCTATAGTAGACTCCCACAATGATATCTGTGGTGTTTGTCCCTCGATCTGTACCTAGAGGCTCTCAACATCACCATTGCCAGCTGCAAACTCTGTACATTCCAACCCCTCAGCTATGTACAGTGCCACCCTCCCACCTTGCCTTCCCTGCCCATCCCTCCTGAAGAGGCTATAACCATCCAGCATAGCACTCCAGTCACAGGACTTATCCCACCAGGTCTTGCTTACACCAGTGATGTGAAATTGCTGGGACTGGGCCAAAGCTTCACGGTCCTCTTGTTTGTTTCTCATGCTGTGTGCATTGGTGTAAGAGACATTTGAGGTGTGGCTCCTTATAGCCAACAGCTCTCGAAGTGGAATAAACGATCCCAATAGTTTTCACTTCCTGAAGCTTTGGCACACAGTCCCTCTGGCTATCACTGGCCAGCCTAGTATTTTCCATTTCCCCCTTCCAAATTACTTAATAGCTCTACCCACTAGTCCTGCCAGGTCCTTTTCCTTTCTGAGAAAAGTGCATCCCATTGGGTTTCAGCAGACCAGGTGTTCTATACATCAACCCATGATCATAAACCCCAAAGTTTTTCCTGTTACACAACACTCTGAGCCATGTGCTGATTTTGATTTGTCCATTCCCTTCAGTATGATCCCTTGCTACTGGAAGGATCAAGGAGAACACTACCTGCGCTCCTGATCCTTCAGCTAATCTTCCCAAGGCCCTGAAATTCCATTTAATCAACTCTGGATTTCTTTTTGTTATTTCTTCATTACCAACTTGAAGAAATAGTAATGGATAGTAACCAGAAGGCCTTATGAGACTGTGGAGTTTTCAGGTGATGTCCCTTATCCAAGCCCCTGGGAGCCAACAGACCTCCTTGTTGGCAGAGTCTGATCTGCATATTGCACCCTTCATTCCCTTTAGAAGGGAGTTGCCTATCACAACTACCCTTGTTTTCCTCTTGGTAGACGAGGTCTTGACGCAGAGGGTAGATTTTGTTGCCCTGGGTGGACCCTCCATATCAGAAGGGACTTTATTCTCCTCATCTGTTAACTGCTCTTCTGGTTGTAGAACTGCAATCCTATTGTAAGTAGTGTCAGTTCTACATGTCACCTTCAAGTTTTTGGGAGAAGGAGCCTTCTGCCTGGTATGGGCCTTGAGCAGTTTCCTGTCATCTTGTTCAACTAACTCCAAGAATAATCCAACTATTTCTTCCTAATTTTCCCAAATACTACGTAGCTTATTGACTTCCTCCTGTAGATCCCTCACCTTATGATAGAGTTTCTCAACAACAGCACACCAGTTACAGGAGGACTGACTGTTGGTCACAGTCTCACAGAGAGGTTTCAGGCACTCCTGACAACCTGAGACCTAGATAGCTACAACTTGCACCAAGCTGTCTGGCTGGCTGGAGGCATCTGACATGTCTGCTGCACTGTCTCCAGCAATTAGAAGGCAGTGAGCTCTGCATCATGTCAGAACCATACCTGGGAAGCAGGGTGCTAGTAAGACTGGGACCGAAGAGACACCTTTATGTCCCATCTCATCTGTTACTGAGTTTAGTTGTTGCTTCTATTAGTTGCTCTTGGATGGTCAGAGAGGAGCCATTTGTTTTTGCAATTTGTGGCCCATTTGTCTTTGTGATTTGTTTTATGATTTATCTCCTTCTGGAAATCATTCATGATATGTCATTCCAGCATATTGCTTTAGTAGTTGAAAAGAACTGTGAATTTCAACACCTCAAGCAGATTTTAAACACAAAACAAAATGCTTGGGCTGTGCTGGCTGTCTTTGTATACAGTAACTGTACAGGAAAAAATCCCAGATGTGGCTCCAGAGTCCAGATGAAATACAGTGGAAGGTAGTGCTCCTACCTATAAAGGTGAAAAGACTCCAACATGTTGAATATTGACATCTTCTTACTATTGGTAATGGTGCAGAGACAACAGCCCTAATTGAGAGCTCACTTGTATGTTTGCTCAGGTAGGAGAATTTAATCCAAAGCCACTCCTTTTAAAGACCTGGTATATTTGCTTTCCATGAAGGCTGCACCTGATTGTGGAGTTCTGAGATATAGAACTCACTTAAGCCTGCCAATCACCCCTTGCCCAGGACTTGAAACTCTGTACCTTCTGCATGCATTTTTTTTCCAGAGTAGCTGCAGGCCCATTTCCCTGGGTGCTGGATAAACCCACAGAAATACAATAAATATTAAATAAGATACATATGTCAGACCTCAATTCTCATATCAATTAACACACATGACTGAATGAATTCATACAAACTGATCTTGGACACAAAAGGTGCCTGAATTAGGGATCTCTGCTCCCTCTACAGACAGTGAAGAGGCAATTGATGTGCTGAAGTTGCATTTCTGCAACCTCTCAGCATGGGGATGATTAAGCATTGATGCTTAAGAGACTCAACTGAATGTTTGGAGTCAAACTGAGTTAAAGTTTCTGCCTCTGAAAGATGCAGTAAAAAGAGAGGGAGAAAGGTAACTGTGTCACCTTGGATAAAAGGCTAATTTGCTTGCACAGTCATGCTAATGCAAACCAGGAATTTCACCAGAAAAGCCAGGAGAGAAGCAATATGGGTAGGACAAAGGGGCACATGATTGTATGACAGGTGTGCCAGAGTTATAGTCAGATGAAGGCAAAGCAAAAGATGATAAGTCAGAGAAACGTGGTCTGGGTTGTTTGGCCAACAACATGTATGGGGTAAAAATTGTGATTCTGTTGCTGCTATCTCCTGGGTTGAGCGGTAAGACCTGGAAAATGGTTGGAGGGCAACTGAGTGACAGGGATGGGAAGACAGTCTGTAGAAGGACCAATGGGGATGGCCAGTTTGGGACAATGTAGAAAGATAAAAAGAAAGTCTAAGTTCTTACACTGGGGTGAGGACATGAGGATGGGAAGCCTCCCATTTCTGCTTGTGCTGGGACTACTGGAGCAGTTGGGAAGCCTAAAACTTGTACAGGCACTGCACCTCAGCCCATTTGTGTTGCTGCTGGGGCAGGTGAGCAGCTCTAGAGCACTATCAGAGAGGCCAACAGGACCTTGACATGTATTTGTTTCTGCTGCAAATACAGGCAAGTACATACCACACCTGTTTTGAATTACCAGAGTATCCAAAATGTTTGCAAAGCCCCTGCTAATAATTGTATTAACTCAAAATAACACCCTTGATAATTGCTGAAATTGTAGGTAAACCATATGTTTTGGATATAGCTTTGGTATGATTTGTTCTGCTCAAATTTGAAAGGATGTTACTTTTAATAAACTCTAGAGAACAAATGAGTACTACATGAACATAAGAATGAAGAACTGTTTCATAAGTTTGGAAGCAATCTGCTGCTGGTCACATCTGTTATTGATTCTTTGTATTCTTCAGTATTTCCTCTTTTTATTTGGGCTTCTCTGCTGTGTGTGTTGAAGTCCACTGTGGCTGAGTGATTTATGGGGTCCAATGGCTTTGCACAGAGGATCATCAGTGGCTGAACTTTCTGAAAGCTCGGGCTGTTTGGGTCTTTCACCGGGTCAGACTTTATTAATAATATAGTCTATCTCCATTTTTTATATTCCTTAATTTGAAACTCTGAATAATGTTCCCTGAGTCTCATTTCTGAGCAGCCATTTATTTGGGTGACTTGGGACTACAGTGACATTCTGCTGGACATTCAGATTACATTCAGATGTAAAGCAGTGAGAAGTACTTTTTGTGTCTGCTTGAAGGTTTTACCTCTTGGCCTCCTAAATCCAGACTGCAAGTTGTCAAGGTGAGGTAAATCATTTCTATATTATGTATTTATTCTTGTACAACCAAGGAAAGGTTTCCCTCTAGAAATCCAGGTTTGGTTAAATATTCTAATAAAATTTTCCCTGCCCAGGGATGAACACAAACCCTATACAGCACTTACGTGCTACTCAGACTCTCAAAATTAGGAGTCTTTGCAGCTTAAGGGATACGTAAGATTTTCAACGAGTGGGGGATTTAGCTCCTAAATCCTCGAGGCCTGTTTGTGAGTCAATGTATTTGCAAAGAAGTTCAGGTTGGTGTCAGCAGCAGCTAGTAGAGACAAGCCATCTGCAGTGGTTCATGCACATAAGCAGGGTTCTCTTAGTTTGTAGTTTCTTCTCATTCACACTCTAGTTACCCTTTAAAGCTCAACTTTCATTGCAGCAAGGAAATTTTAGTTAAAAGTCAGTCCTGATCTGTCTGATCATTATCATAAATAACAGCCCAAACCACTGGTGAAAGTAAGAATAGCCCAGAAAGAGAGAAGCCCATGGTGCCAACAGCTCAGGAAAGTACATTGCAGACCTCCTTCCTGGCCATGCACTCTGCTTTAAGGCATGGCCTTTGAAGACAACAAAGTGCAGGTTCCTCCATAAACAGTCTGCAAGACACTGTCACAAGACTCAGGCACTGCAGACTTTTCTCTCTTCATGCACAATAAACAGAAATGATGAAATCGCTGAAGGATGAAGCCTTTTGCTCTATGACTTGCTAATTTTGGTTTCCAGACACCTCTAAGTTAGGAAATGAGTCATATGGTTATTATTTACTCATCAGCTCTGCAGTTTCTGATGTCTTTAGCATTTTGGTTGTAGCTGTGAGTGTTACCTTCTTCAAAATAAAGGCTCGAAAGATGGGCAACTAGTTGCAGTCGTCACTCTTTTGATTACAAAACAGCAGCATGTACAGAGCTGGCAGATGTATTAATGCCTAGGATGAGGTACTTTTCTGCAGTGTTTAGAGGCATCCCCAAAGTAATTAGTCTGTAAGGAGATTTAGAAGAGATGCAGTCAGTAATACAGGGATATTCAACTACAAAGCCATGGCCCAAGGCCTTCTAGTGCCCCTGCACATGGATGGACCCCAAGCCCTGCCACAGGGCTCTGATGTGACAGAGCTGGTCCACGGAGGTGCTCCAAGACTGCCATCCTGTCTCCCAAGTGTTTAGACGTCCCTGCTGTGATACATCATATTCAGTGATTTGTCTCTTCCTAAAATAAAGTGAAAAAAACATTCCAGGTTTCTGGTCTCTAGTTCTGACAAGGAGTGTCTCTCACTGCATGATGTCCTTTGTGGTCTAGTCCCACTCACATGAAAATGAAGAGTTTCACAGTGGCAACTATGTATGAAACCCTTTCTAAGCCTGAGTACACCTGTGGCAACCATCATCATGGTATGTGAATTCCTCACAAACCCATGAGCTCTAACTGCTGGTGCTTGCCTAGACAGAGGTTTAAGAAGTGTGGTATATTTTGAGGCTATCTGCAGTTTGAAGTGACCCACAACAATGTCTGACTTGCTTGTGCCATCTTCCTGCTTTATGCAGCAATTTAGTTACTCAGTGCCTTGTTGGCTTTTGCTGTCAAAGCAGTGTGGTAGTGGTACAAGCTTTTCTACAAAAATTTCACATTCACCCACAACTGCTGGTGTTTTTGTTCCTTTCGTACCAAGTGCTGTTAGTGCCTTGTTTGTTATCTCGGTCACTGCCACATAACTGTGCTAGATGTCACTCATCATTGGACTACTGTGGGTTTTTTCAGTAACCATTAGACTTTCTCACTGCATATCCCTGTATGATTTTTCATTTTACTTTATTTTAAAGCAGCTCCTAAAGGTCTCAGTGAGATATAAGGGCTGCAGTTTGAATCTGGCATGCAAATCCATAAAAATAAGTTGTCCCTGCCCTAGTTAAACAGCTTACAGTGTAAATAAATAATAAAAAAAAAGAGCTGCTGATCAGAGAAAGTTAAGCCATTTCTGTACTACCACATTTCTAATGCTACTAGCATTTAGCTTCCCTCTCAGATTTGTTGGCAGGATCACGACGTTACGAGAGGGTGAGTGCTGGTTCCACAGAAGCTGAGAAAAAGGGGAAAAAATAAATCAGTTAGCCAAAGAGTTTCTCTTTATTGCAAAATGTACACAAAGTGTAACCCAAGTATCACACTGTCATTAAGTCCTATCCATTTACCTACTTCATTAGTTCGGGGATTGTGTTGCCTTTAATCTTTGCAATCTGGGTCATCGCAGGATTCAGGCTGATGTTTGAGTCAATATGGGGCTTCAGTTTCCTGCTCCTACCACTGTGTGTTTTGCTCTCTGTTGGTTCTCATTCAAGTCGAGCATATATGAAGGAAGTCAGATTTTGAAGCTTGGCTATTTTTTCTTTAATAGTCACACCAGTTAGGTTCTTTCCTTTCTCTGTAGCTAGGTTGTTTAAATGACTGGCATGGAGTATTCAGGGATCAAAACTCCACCATACTCAGCACTGTGCAGCCCTTTTGCTTCCCTGGCTCCCAGAGGTGAAATCCTGAAAGTGTTTGAGGCAAAAGCAAGATTTTTGGCTGGAGTTGCAGATTATTTCCCTGAGTGATGTTTTCCAGCATCTTGGTACCTACCCCATCTGCAAGAAGGACATCAGTGAAGTGCAGGCAGCTCTCCAATGTCCTTCTCATGCTTCCCCTCTGAAAATGCAACCGCTCCTGCAGCTGATACAACCAGCAGAGGCATCACCCATAAATTTACAAGTCCAAAGAGTTGCAGGACATCTCACTGGACAGTCAGGCTGTAGCTAACATAAACAGACAGTTCTCCATATTCATTTATAAAAGATGAGCCTGAGCTCTCAGACTACTCTTCAAACTACCAGTGTCAACTGTGGCATGAAGACATGTACTCAGAGGTGGTGGCCATCTTCACTTCAGATGGAAGATTCTCTCCCTTTTTGCCTCTGGCTTGTGACTGCCTCAGAGAAGGTTGTGCTGATGTGTGTTCAGGGGTTGAGTGGTTGCTGATTCCCTTCGGGAGGCATAGAGAAGGTATTCCAGTAGTGATTTCCTGTGTCAGGAGTAATTATATTGCTGCTACTAGAGAAGAAGTAGGGAAGTACATGTGTAGGTGCCTTATCCAGTTTTGTGGGGTGACTGTTAATTTCTGATTCAAATGTCTGATAAATCTGGGTGTGCAAGAGCCTCAGAGAGAACTTATGTGGGGAAAAACTAGGTCTGTACTTAGGAAAACATGTTTTGCAATGGAAAATAGGCTGGTGAGGCAGTCTGAGGGTAAGAAGAAAAAATATACCTCTCTCAGATTGTATTCATTCCCTATCTTCCTATAGGAAAGTGCAAGAATAAGCAGGTAACAGTATTGCTAAACACCCACCTGTCCTGCTGGAATAACTGGGCTCATGTTGGCCTTCTGCTCCGGCTGGTTTGCTAACCCATCTTACAGGAAAGAAGAGGAAGTGAATCTTGACAGGAAAAATGGAATTTAGATGCTCATACCTGTAGATTTAATCTGAAAATGTTGCAAGAGGATTGGGAGGAGTCCAAGCTGGACTCAAAGCTAGGAAGAGGATTGGCAGCTGCAGCAGCACACATAGAAATGCAGCAGGGAAATTGTGATAAAGAGAATCCCAAAGAAAAAACCCAGAAGAAGTGATAGAGAGTAAGCAAGTTCAAGTAAAGGTGAGTTTAGTTGGGACTTATACCTAGTTGACACTGAGGTTTTATTAACAAGCATATGATTTTTCTGTGGAGATATATATATATGTATGTACCCAGTAAAAACTGCACTCTGCACACAGAGCTATGAAAAATGTATGCCAGTATACCTTGTTTTGCTGTGTAACTGGACTAAACTGTACCAGTATAATTGCTACCATGCCAGAAAGTCATTATGATGCTCTGTGTTAGCATAATTAAAGTAGCAGAACTGGTAAGCATAGATGAATCCTTGAAGACCTTGGAATATTGTTTGGAGCCAGGCAGAGCTGCTGGCCTCATTTCTGTTGCATTGCTTTTAAAAAAAATATTTTTCTGTTTTGTTTTTTTACCCAGAAATATTTCCTTATTGCCATATAATCCCTCTGAGAGTACTGTATGCACTTAACAGTGTATACTTGTTTGTTTCTGAAAGGTTTCTTTTTTAATGTGTAGGGCTGCTGAAGCTTTGAAGAGAAGTCCTGGATCACTTTTTTAATGAGGTGTGGAAAGCAAACTGTGGGAATAAGTGGACTTGGCCAGATTGTAACTTCCCTAGATCCCTTGGGAGTTTTGAGTGTCTGAGAGATGCAAGAGTTCGATGTTAAGAATATCTCAGAAACACAAAGTTCCTGAAGGAAATACTAATCATCATCACATGCATTGTAAACCCTAGCAGCTCCTGAGATTTGAAGCATTTAAACTGTACCCCCTGCTTCAAAGGCAGTATGCCTGAAGGGAGTAGTTAGTAGTTTGAAGTGAGTAGTAGCAGTCACAATAAAACCCATAAATATTATAAGGCAGTAAAAATATGTTCTGAAGTAATTAATAACATTAACAGTAATAACCTGTCTCACATACTGTAACTTCAACAAAATGTGTGTGGGAAGATTCTGACCTCACTCATTCTTTGAGAAAGGCAGAAGCACCATTCTAAATACCAGGAAAAAGAATAGCAAAGGATCGTCATGCCTCAGCCCTTGGGAAAGATAAGCTAGATCCACAAAGTATGAGAGGCATTTCTACACACGTCACTGCAGAGTGGGGACATTTCTCTGAAGCCCTTGAAATACTTTATCTGTTTAGGAGGAGTTATGGCAACAGTAATAAATGAGGTATTAGCTAAGAAACTTGTGAATTAATCTGGAGGATTTTAGGTGATGAAATCCTTGGGGGCCTGTATGTATATGTGTCACCATGTTTCTTTTTTTCTGTGGTCCAAACAAAAAGCAAATGGACCTTGTCTTTGCTCCAGCCAAAAGTATCTTGCTTCTCTAAGCAAGAACATTTGGGTTCTGCCTGGGAGGTGCAGCACAGCTTTGCATGTTCTGTGTGTGCTGAGTGTGCAGCTGGATACCTGCAAATGCTGGGTGACCACAGACTCATTTCCATGTATACTACAGCATTCCTTTGGGAGGAGAGGCTGTTATTAAGTCTGTTCATAATGGATGTGTAAGCATTCAAGCTTTATTACCTACCCCTGCCAACTCACCAGGAAAGTATGCCATTCCTGCACTGACAGATATGTAACCAGGGCTGTCTAATTATCCTGTGCTGCACTGCCAGAAACACTGGCTTGCTCTGTCCTTGGGCTTTTCACTGATATATACAAAACAGAAGCCTCTTGCTCACTGCTCTGAATTACTTCTGGCATTATTGCAGCCACTGGAGAAAGGCAAGGACATACCAGGAAAGAGTTGGACTCGCTGCTTGGGAAGAAAATTGAGGAGATGCTGATTTCAGTGCAAATCCTTGACTTACAAAGTCTGTGCCTGCAGTGTGTATGACATTTGAGATACCCTGAAAAAAATAATTTAAAGGACTTTCAGCAAACATCATCCATTAAAATAGTTTCAATGGTAGGATTTAGGCACAAAAGGTTTTCCTCTGCCTCTTCCCATGCTTGCAAACTAATGCTCTGAGACAGACCTGCAGTGTTGCCTTTTCAGTGCTGTGCAGCAAAAGTCTGATTACAGAAACGCTAGTACGAGCTTGAGAAGCAAAAAAAATACAGCAAAGAAAGTTGAGGGATTAAGAAGGAAAAGAGACTACAAACTCCAGCCAAACCAAAGCCACAGGAAATGGAGTCTGAATGTAAGAGCAGGATCTAGACAGAAAGGGATTTGGCAGGAGAGAAATAGTTGCTAGGACTTTGAGGAGAAATATAAGGCCCAGTCCCATAAAAACTGTGCTCGCAATGAGTCTTTATCTCTGCAAATGAACCCGTTTGCATGACACTACGATCATATTGTAGGTCTAGGGTCTCAGAAAAATACCATCTGTTAAAAAAAGGGTAGCAGCACAGAGAGGCAAAAACAGGGCAATGTATAGAGAAGAGGGATTGCTTGCTTAAAGCTCTCTTTGGCTGGACAGCACGGATCATATCCACAGAGACAGGTAGCAACTGTTCTTTTCCAAATGGGTAGGATGTTTGTTGGGAAAACAGTACTCCTGGTTGTGACAAAAAGAAGTATGTTTCACATATGCTTATTTGCCAGTTTTTCTGTTTCTGTCAGGATACTCTTTGTGATACTGGATTCCTTCCCAGCCTCCTGTAGATTTTGGAAAGTCTCCCATTCAGCTGCCATGTAGAAGGCTTTGAATTGAAAATGGGAACAGCCAAAATGCACCCAGTGCTGGGGGGACCCTCACAAGCCTTGCTTCATTTCTGTCCACCTGATCAGGACCACCAGGAAGCTGGCAGGCATCTTCCTGGGATTAGCACTTCTGGCACCGAGGAAGAGTGGGGTTTGCAGCACAAGGTGAAAACTTTTGAAGATGGAGGCTTGGTTATTTAATTGTAGGACAGTGCCTGATTAGTTTGTAGGGTGAAATTAAATCTCTTTGTTGAAAGGGAGGCACTTGCCCACAAGAGGGGTTTAGCTGTGTAGGATCTGATGAAAGGACACCTGTCTCAGAGCCATAAACGTGTGTGGAAAGGCTGCAGAGAGATGTACTCCATTATTGTGGAAATACAGGTGTCATTAGAATTTCTTTTTGAAAAATCAACCAACTTCTTTCCCTGCTGAAGGAAATGCCCCCTGTGCACCAGCTCTCTTCTGACAATAAATGAGTCTTAGGTCAGGAGAAACAGAACTGCAAACTACGTAGCCGATGAGCACAAGCAATCAATTTAGCTGTGGCATACAGTAGGTAAGTCTTATACCAGTGAAAGTTGTATGCAGCAAAATCATGCTCATAAAACAAACAGCTCTGGACAGCTACTCAGCAAAGTCCTATCCTGCTTCATTCCATTTGGAAGCATTGTCATGGCACTGGTACGTAATATGTTTTTATGTCTGATGTTTGCATATAGGGTCTGAACTAGAAAGACAAAGAGATACTCTGCGACATGATTAATATTGTCCTCGATATCCTTGATACACCCAGAGCTGTGTTTACCTATCATAGCACATTTGATATGCCTTTCTCACTGTCCTGAGGAGCTGTAGAAAGTTGTTGGTGTGAGAGAGCATGACAAACCACTTTCTTCACTTCCTTCCTTACACTCTTGCATAAAGCTGTGGTCACCAGCACAGAAGAAAACATGATGCACACTTTTTTTAGTCCTTTTTAAATGCTTGATCAGGCTTCTTCCCTGATCTGACAGAATTAGGCTCCAGTTGGCTGGAGAGACCTTCACAATTGCATGGACACTGCAGAGCTGAGATGGTGCAAAGTGTTGCATCTCCCAAGGGCATGTATAGCTGGCCCAATACATACCTCGCACAACTTTCCTTGGAATGGAGGTTAGAACAGCTGATTTCAGTAGTGATGTAAAAAAGCATCCCATCATCTTACAGGGGTTTCTTGCAACTTCAGAAGTGGCTGGTCTGTGATAAAGAATATCTCACTAATGAGGGGTTTGAGCCTCACAGGAAATTTAAATGACACCGGGCTGAGAACTCCATTGTTATACTGATCTTTAAAAACTCATCCTTAAGAATATGAATTTACTGACCCAAGCCTAGCTCAGGGAAATATGCTCTAGCCTGTTTTCTTGAATAATGTAGAAAAAATGGCAGATTTTAAACTTGAAATGTTGTATTGTTTTTCTTGATAACACATGTCTGAATATCTGAGTGAGGGAAGGATATTGCAAAACTTGGCCAGTCCCAATGTGTTGTCCTGTTTGTATCTCCCACCAGATCATACATGTTCCTGAAAGAGCACACACACTCCTGGGCAGATGATGTAATGCTGAGATAACAAACATGAAGCTATCCAAGAGATTCATAGACCCATCTCTAACTGTGCATCTTGATGATGCATCTTGCTCCATATCCTTTGGGAAATATTTAGGTACTTGTTCTATAAGTACACTCATCCAGGGAAAGCAGTTGTGGCATAGAGCAGAGATGCTAAATCAGCTTGGGAAAGGAATATCACCTTTAATAAAGTAATCAAATTCAATAGATTATTTGGGATTTCTGCCCCCCACCCCCACCCCGGAATCTCCTCTGCTTGTCACTTGTATTTATGTAGGTATACAGTATCCAGGAGGAGAAAAAACTCTCCACTGAAGAGGTTTTAACACATAACAGTAGACAAGATAATTCACTCAGAGCAGTCATCAGCAGAAGTTGCAATGTAGTGCTCTGGCTTACTGATATGTAACTTTGAAGAAGGTGTGTGGGCCAGGTTCTGGTGACTGTAAGGATATCCTTCTGCTACACTGTGGGAGCAGACCCTGTGTCACTGGATGAGTGCCACAATGTGCTTGCTTTGGTCAGCAAGAAACCGTGGGAGCAGTAAGCACAAACAGCACCTGGAAAGAGGACGCGGAGAAGAAACTCCACAACTGTTGCTGAGGACTGTAGGTATTATGCAAACGAGGAGATAAGGAAGAGGAATTATGGGCAGATAAATATGCGTGAGGTTATGTGATGTAAAAGTACTAGGGAGCTGTATAAAAGCTAGCTGGGAGAGAAAATAAAGGTCTTTGTGTGTGAGCAGAACAGAGTCCATGCCTCATTGCCACACTACCTCAAGCTGGGTATTGTTTGAGTCAGCAGCATTGATTACGCTTCATACAAACACAGTAATATCACCCAATATGTCACGAGGGAGAGGATGGTTTATTGATGTATGTAACAGGAATATTTTGGTGCTATTAACCAGAGAGGAGAGCCAAACTGCTACTGCCTCTGGACAGATGTGTCAGAAGTGCCCTTTGCTTTTTCAGCACAGCTGCCACAGGCCAGTGCACCTTACCCCCTCTAAAGGGTTTGTCTTGAAAATCAGTATTAGTCACATGAGAGGTTTGAATACTTGTGTTGGAAAAAGTGTGTAATTAAGGACTTTCTAAAGCATGCAGTGTATCCGTTTCAAACTACAAAGCACTTGAGGGATCAGTGGTCAGGGATTTATGAAATGATTTATTGTGTCAGTGACCACTCAGATACTTCATATCAATGGATTATTTTTCTCTGTCACAGGAAGAACATTTGTTTTAATCTGCGGCCAAAACCTGAAGTCTTTATTCATTCTATTACTTAGGCAAAGTTCTTATTAAAGACTTAAGCACTTGGCTCAAGGCTCAATATTTCAAAGGAGAATATATTTAGAGGAGGAAAACAGAAGGAAGATCTTTGTAAACATCTGAACGCCTCTTTAAATTCATTCAACAAACACATTAAATCTGTTGCGATGCAAACAGAGAAAGTTAATTCAGCTGTCATTCCCACCCTTCTTCCATGCCAAGAGATGGATGTGTTTATTCCTCATGAAGATAACTTTGTTAATGCTCTCCCAAGCTAGCCTTACCAGCTTCATCAGACATGAGCCCTGCTAGCCTGCTTTACAGACCTGCTATGATGCTTATCACCTCAGCACCCAAAAATACCTCAAATAGCTTGGAAGCAGAAATAACTAGAGCAATAGAGGCTTTCAAGTGTGCTGTCAGTGAACAAATGATGTGGTCACCGAGGGAGCCTAAAATGAAAATAAACAGCATACAGATTTCAAATTGGCCTCAGAGCCCCTAGGGAAATATTGGAGGAACATAATGCAAACCTATCAGCAAGCATTGCTGATGTGTACTGGGCATACATATTCTTGCCTAACTCAATTAGAGAAGTCCTATCTGCATAAATACAAGGTACCAGCTGATTCCACAGGTATGTTTTCTAGTTTAATTGGATACTCTTAAAATACGGAAGTGGCTTACCTGTAATATATTATACTTTCATCAGCCTTTAACTAGATTTGATAATTCCTTAGGGCAGGAATTATCTTTGGTTATGATGCACATATGGATTACAATTAAAAATTTAGTAGTGTTTGTAAGGAGACCTGGAAATGACTGCAATTTGCTTTGTTTTTCTGAAGAGTCTTAAAACTTGCTTCTGCACACTGAGACTACAGGACCTCTACATTTGTAGAGTGGTGAGCTATCAGATTTCAGAGGTCAGTTTTCAGTGTTAGAGTTCCTTCATGTAAGTTATACCACCTTCCATCCTGAAAACACATTTTCCCTCTCCATCCATATATCAAAGCGTAAAAACCACATCATTCTCTGAATTCTCAAAATGAAATTAAAATGAACAGGAATGGTTTCACTTAGTCCAGCTTCTTGATAGCAAAACCAGAGAATGGTTTTCTTGAGTATCCAAACTGGCATGAGGATGAAGCACCTTCACTTGATACAGCTTTAAGATTTTGAATTCATGTCGTCCAGTATGATCTGTTGTCCAACAGCTCAGAAAGCTGTTTTATCAATCCATGGTGTATTCCCCCTAGTCAAAACATCATTACCTGAAATGACACTCTTGGCTGTTCAACCAGAGATAAAGGTGTATAAATACTAATTTAACTTCATCTGCAGGGAGAATCTGAGAAGATCTCAAACACTGGTGCACAGATGTGAGGCACATTCATCATTCAAATAAAATGTGCATTTGTTAGGTAACCTCCTACTCAGAGTAGTATAAAAGCCATCAGGTATGTTCAGGTGAGAATCTTTTCCTCTCTCATGTTCACCAAACAGTTGTTATGCATATGGACAGTTGATTTGCCCATAATTTATTAACCTGGACAACACTTGCATATTTCAGGTATTCCTGAAATCTTTTCTATGTGGTCTGGGAAAAATGGGTAGCAGAGAGAGACGAAGAATCTTCAATATGCCATTGCCATATTTAATATACACCATGCATGGAATACTTAGTGTCCTTTTACACCCTTTTACAGGTTGCAAGGGCAAGTGCTCAGGGCTTTGAAATGCCGAATTATTTTTTAACTGCCCATATTGCATAATTCTGTCCCTTTGTGCATCTATTAACACAGTCTCCAACTGTGGAGTTTCGGCACGTGATTGGATCTATTTGAAACATCCAGATGCATGAAAGGGATTTTCCAACTTGAGCTAAGATAAACCTTTTGGGAACAGGGCATGTGCCACTGGGACTGCACAACCGCCAGGTGAAGAAGCTGCTGGACTCGTGGCTTTGCTCAGCTTGGGAAAACAGTGCCAGTGGCAAGCAGTTGACCTCTGGATGCACTAAGGGCAGCCAAGCCCAGGGCCCTACCACCCAGATTGAATCCATACCACAGTGCAGAGACAGAGATTCTATAGCTCCTAAGCATGCTGTGCCTGGCCTTCTGCTCTCTGTCTTCAGTGCTGCCCAAACATGTGCAGCCAGTGCAAGCACCACCAGCCCAGCTGGTAGCAAACACATCCAGCATGCTCAGTCACTGGCTGTACCGAGGTGCTTTTGAAAGCTTGGAGGAGAGATAATAAGTGAATTTGGTTTCCAGGGCAGCCTCTAGGTCACCTGTAATAGGTCACCCTTAACAAACAGCGTTGACACGGAGCTGGAACAGTGGCAAGTGAATGAAACCTAGCTCTCTCCTATTTGAGCAATGGAATTTATTCCCAGCTCTGACCTTGTGCAAACTCTGCTACCATATTTATCACATGGAAAGAATGACCACTGCTGCTGCCAGCACCATGGGCAGGAGGTCTCCTCAGCCAAGTCCTGGACACTGAGGAGCCAAATGACACATGGTGGTGCTGGGGGAGGGAGGGAGGGGGGATGTCCTCTGCTCTCCAGCCTGAATCTGGGGCTGTCACAAAAGGCTGCCAAACCCGAAGGCACATGGGGCACAGAGCTGTGCAGGACACTGGGCTTTGCTGCTCCTCAGGGTTTCTCTTTCCCCTCCCCTGGGTGCCTCTGAAAGCAGGAGGGCACTACCCAGAGCTTTGCCTCCAGAAAGAGATGAGGAGATCTGGCCTGAAGTGCGGCTCTCTCCAGTGATGCCACTGTGGTTGAAGGTGACAGGGCGAGGTGTCTGTAACCTTCCTTTAACTCCCACACTTGAAATCAGCAGCTGCATCTGTGAGGCACAGGTTTGCAACGAGAGATGCTGTGCTTGCTCTGCCAGCTTCTCAGGAGGGCTGAAGGAAGGGGGATTTCTGCATGAACAAAAAAGAAAATCTTCCCTTGAAATCCCCTGTGCTGCCAGGGGCTGCTTAGCTATTTATACAGAAACTGCCCATCCTGTACTCCCTTCTCCCCTGCATGCCCCTCTCTTCTGGGAATGTACTTTACCAGAAACAGTGACTGACCTCCCTGAGCATACAGGAAGCATCATGCTAAAAAAAGAAAGCAGATCATGTGAACAGAGCTACACTTCCCACAAGGTGTAATTTTTCTCTGTTTGTTACTCTTAAATGCAAATATATCATGGCAAAAAGATACAGAGAAAGTATAAGAGAGCAGGCAAACGTGTTCTTGGAATCTCTCTGCTTTGCATTCGGCTGTTCTGAGCCTGGAGAGACATTTGTGCTAAAGGTTATTTCAAAGTAGCTCAAAGGGGAGGCTTATTCTTACTTAAGGGTTTTTGTTAATTAGCTGTGACGCACCTCAAGTCATTCACCTGTTTGGGATATGAGTCCATGTTTTCCAAGTCGTCACAATGGAGGAAGGAAACCTTCTGGTTTGGTCCAAGTGTGTGTTCTGGTAACAGCAGTGAGACTAAAAGCACAGCCCAACGTGCAGGCACAGCAGTGCTTGACACTGCTGCTTGGCAGCCTGCAGGGACCTTGCTGGAGCCAGACAGCCTCCTGGGAACACCAGGACAGGACATGCTGTGAATGAGGCCTGGGGGAAGGATTCCCTGGCCCAAGCCTGCTTTTTTTTTGGGTGGCTGCAGCAGCACCACAAGAACACAAAAAGAGCAAGAGGATTTTTTTTAGTGATTAATTACTTGTGCGTTTGGACCATATGACTTTTTCTGGATAGCCTCAGCAAACCTGAACCAGTATAATAAAACATCCAGCATAAAGAAATCATCCTGGGAAGCAAACTCCTTTTTATTGCCTTAAGATGTTGATTTAAATATTATTTCACAGCCTTAATGTAGTGTTCCTTTCCTGGGTTTCCCCTCCCCCCATACACTGTGAGATGCCAGGAAGAAGGAGAGTTCACAATGAAATATTTTTTTTTGGCTTCCCCAGATCTGAGCCAGAAAACCTGTAATTACATTAACTCTGCGAATCTGGGGGGCAATGTGTGTTCTCCTCATTCCACCAATTACCCTGGAGCTGTAAAGTGCATCTCTGTAGATGTCCATCTATGCAATCATTTTAAAGCATTTTGTAAGTGGGACATGCCACCAGCATTAGATGAAATAGAGAGGAATAACTTTGCAAAGGAGGAGAAATAAAGACAAAAATGTCAAACAACTTGTAGAGAACTTGCTGCTGGCAAGAACAGGGTTCAACTCCAGCCTCTTGTCCTGTGAGCATCCATGGATGTATGGCCACACTGCAGCCTTGGCTCCTCAGGGGTGAGGCATGAAGCAGTACACGGTGCCTGTGCTGGTGGATCTAATGACTCGGCCACAGGCTTGCTAAGCAAAAATCACTGTCTGTGCTAAGTCTGAATGCAGATGATAGCTTCCTGCTACACATGACAGTTACAGAAATCTAAGAGACTGCCAACAAATTGCAGCTATGGTAGAGGAAAATTTTGTTTTGTATTACGCTTGGTGAGCAAACCTTTCATTTTTCTGTGGGTGTTTCACTCTTGTTTCAAGGTGGAGCTGGGTGCTACTGCAAATTGCACTTCCTAGCCAGCAGCTTGCACGTGATACTGACAAGGCAGTCCAGAGAAAGTAGAATTGTAGCTGAGATACAGCTGAGCAAGATTAAACTGCTCTTTTTGTTTGCACTGATTATCTTTCCCCTTGCCAGTGCACTTCCCCTCATTCCTCTGATGCACTTTAGAATAAGTAAGCCTTTTGAAATGATTCTTCTAGCACACTGACAATACACCTCAGGCAGTCATCAAAAACCCAGGCCCAATTTAAGCGAGGCATACTGGCAAGAAAGAAAAAAGGTGAAGATTTTTGCCTTAAAAAAGTGTGAAGCTGACTTGCAGCCCGCTGCAGAGGAGATTTTATTTAGAAACAAACACAAATGTGGTCATGTAAAATATCATAGATGTTCATCATTCTACTGACAGCACTTTCATGCTAATTTGAAGCTTAAATTGGACAAGAATTATATGCGATGATTTATCTACTGCTTTTCTGCCTTTCCATCGGGTTCACATAACATTGACTTTATCACTCCTCTAGGTATCAATTCCCCTCTCCATAATATGTCCCTTCCACTTACCCTGTGCTCTGGCCCTTCAGAATGCTTTCATAAGAAGTGCTGTAGGTTTCTCATATTTAAAAGATGAATATTGATTGTAGACATATAAAAAATACATTGGTACTTACAGTTGAGCTGGAAAAATATGCTTCTAAGGTATCATTATTTTGCCATGATAGAATGCAACAGAGACTCACATATGAATGTTTGATTTAGCACAGCATAACTTCGGTGGTGGGAAATGAGCAATGTGCAAGCGCATCAACGCGGCACTGAGAAAGTAGCAAATGTTTTCATGCATTGATCTGCCTGATGATTTGATAAATCAGTAAGTTCTGCCTTTAAAATAGCATAGCAGAGTTTCAGAGGGTAAAATTCCAAGATGCTAGTCTTTTCTGAGGTGAGATTTTTGTTCTCATTTCCTCAACCTTCATAATTTCCTTCTGTGTAAAAAAGTTTCCAGTTTGATGACGACAATGCCCAGACTGGATGCTGGGCCAGGAAGGCAGGTGACAGCAGTGGAAACCCAGCTACACTTACACCAGGAACTGCCCCCAGTGGTACCTGGGACAGAAAGACCCTATGAGGAAATGATTTCTCTACATACTGAACTTGTTTGGAAGTAAGTGTATGGAAAATAAACAGCTTTGGTTGTGCCAGGTTTAGCTGGGAGTGCTTCCCCTTTCGACAGCCATTCAAATGCCAATCTATTTTTAACATTCCAAATATTTTTACAGCAGAGTTTTGGCACGTATTTTTATACTGTAATTTGGAAAGACTAAGTTAAGGTTTTGCTTTTGCTTTTTAAAATGAGACCAGAGGCATAATGCAATGCCTTCCTCAGTCAAGAGGCTGACAATAAGTGTGATTTGCCTTGTAGTGGGATAGACAGTGAGTATAAATTAGAATGTAGCACCTGAAATACAGTGAGCAACACCTGCCATTAGTTGTAAACAAGTAGAGCTGCAGTGTGGTGGAGCCTGACTGATCTGTGTCTGCTGGAGTCTGGTCCTTTGCCTCTGCAACTCACATCAGCCATGGCTGGCAGGTCCCGAAACAGCCTCATTTTCTGCTTCTGAATAGAGAGTTTCCCCTAACTGCTCTGTGAGATTCAGTGGATGTGTCTTGCAGAACCAGAGTTAAACCATCATGGGAGAGCTTTCCTATTCTGCCTGATTCTGTTCCTAGCAGGTCACCTTGGCATGAAAAATCACTTGTCTCTGCAGGGATGTGCAGAGCCAGACCCTGATTTTGGCTCCCTACAATTACTCCTGCTCCGTTTTTAGTGAGTCAGGCCTTAATGTTAAAATGTTCACTGGTGCCAAAGGTTCTTGGAAGGCAAACTCCTCCTTCCAAACAGTGCTGCAGAGCCTGCCTGGAAGCTCAGGAAATGAAAGCTCCTCAAGGATTCAGACACTCCTGAAGATGAGTGGGAAGGTGGGAATAAAAAGCTCCAATTTCTGATTCCATCACATCCTACCCAGACTGCAGTGTCTGATGCTCCCCTACTTTGCTCAATGGTAATGCTACCATTTGGTTTGGGGTTTTCTAATTCCCCAGTGTTCAATGTGAAACAGAGTTGGGCCATGAGCTGTCAGTGAGCTGTCCATCAGTCATGACGGATGTGTTGTATCTTGGTCACTGTCAGTCAGTATTGCAGGAGCAATTGTGATGGTTCGTTTGGGCTCTATCAGTGCACCCCAACCCAGAACAGGAGACTGTAATGGTGTTGACAAGTTCGACGAACCACAGCGACTCGATGGTAACTCTTTCACCTGGTCAGTTTGAGATTGAATTAAACTTGCTATGGGAGTGAAGTTCACAGCATCTGAGTGTGGCTGAGCAGTCGAAAAATTGTCAGGTGTCAGAGCAGAAATGGGCTTTTCTATCAAGGATAAATCATTAGCAGGGTTATAGTGTATTGGGTGAATAAACTGAGAAGTTAAAGCAAAGCTAAAATGCTGCTATGCAACTGGAGGTGCTCAGGAAACCACTGTGTGCTCCAGCTTCATATAATAGCTGCCCTGTTTCAACCCAGAGGTGGGTAATCTTCAGCTGCAGATGAGCCACTGTTTGTAACAGGCAAAGGCAGCCTGCAAAGGCTTCAGTTAGATGCAGAAGCCCTATTGTCAACCAAAATAATACTTGATTACTAAGTGCTGAAGTCCTTGCCAGGAAGAACACATCTTCAAGTTTACGCCCTTATGATCAGAAGGATAATCTATTGATAATCCATTTATTTTTTTTTTAGGAAGAACTAGAAAAGCTGTCTATGAGCAGCTGAGACTGCATTTTGTTGGGTGCTGGTGGTGAAAGGATGTATTATCACAGTCCTGAGCACTTAATCATTGAGTAGAGTACACAAAAATAGCCAGGAAAGTTGCAGGCTGTGCTGAATGGGTTGAAAGGTTGTGGGAACATGTTCTGGCACACCCTCGTGCTGTGGAGAGACACACTACAAGGGGGAAGGGGAGGGAGCATTTCAGCAGGTCTGAGCAAAGGGGAATATACTCTTGTTTCCATATAAACCCTCTTCTCTCTTTCACTCAGCATCATGTTGCTTCCTGGAGCAGAAATAATTTCCATTAGTCATTCAGGGTAACACGTTTCTAATGCATATCATGTGGAAATGTCTCAGTGGCAAATCTATGGTGCTGTTCAAACACTGGGAAAAAGCTTTGGTATATTACACAATAAAGTATTTGTAAACACAGATGACTTGAGTTTAAGAGGAACTTTGGTCAGCTGAAAAACAAACCAATGCAACATTACAACATGACAACCAATGAGCCAAACAGGGAACCTGCCTGTGGCTCTTAATAAACCACCACCACTGCAAGAAAAACCCAAGGCCCACCACTGGAGCAGGTAGGAGAGCAGGTACCTCAAAGAAATTATGATAAAGAGACATTTGGTTGGCTGTGATATATATTAAGAAACAGCCCATAAACTCCAGTCATTGTGCCACAGTTAATATCAAGTTAGCTGCCTTGCTCCAGACCAGCCAAGGCATGAATACTAATGCTGCCCTCAGCTGCCATAGAAATTGTCCCTTTGCATAAGAGGAATGAAGACCTTTTGTCCTTAATTTGCTTGTGCCAGGACTAAGCCAGGAGCTCCAGCTGCATCTGCAATCAGACAGGCTCTGCTTAGCAGCATTGAACTTGCAGCATTATATTTAAAACTCACTCTTCTCCGCCTCCCTGGGAGGAAATAAAAAAGAAGGCTGCACGAATGCCCTTTGGTAGGGGTGGCCCAAGGTGGTGTCCCTGCTGGGTGCACAGCAAGCAGATAAAAGCTCAGCCAGAACATGTTTTTTTTTGACCACTTCAGCTGTGTGAGCACAGTAGGGGACCCAGAGGCCTTCTCTGAGGGTCCATGGGGCAGTGATGGGGACAGAAGATGGGGACAGAAGTAGGCTGCACAGGCAATGCAGGGCTGTGCTCAGAGTGGCAGAGGTGCAGGGATGCAGGCACAGCCTGAGAACCTGTGAGGACAGGAATGCAACGACCACAGAAGTACCCCCTGATACTGTGGGGCTGCAGGCAGTGGGGAAGTGGAGGAGCAGAGTTTAGTACCAATCTGAGTGGGTCTCCCTCACTCGACAGAAAGGGCTCTGCCACCAGGAGTCAGGTGCAGCAGCAGCATCTTCAGCCTTGGACAGACAGAAGCACATTGACTGCCAAACCACAGGTTGTTACCCTGTGCCAGAGCCCTTCCCAGTGTCACACTTTCTACCTGATGTGGCTGGGGGTGCTGAGACAAGAAAATTAAGGAATTAATTCTCCTGGAGAAATATTTTCCTGCTGCCTTCATACTTGAGATTATCCTTGATTTTATGTTCCAGCACTCCCTCAGCAGTCTCGCATCACTTTCTTGAAGATTCGCCTACTTGGTAGAGTTACTGTAGAGCTGTTACTTCAGAATAGCAGTTTCTGAACAACCTCATGCATAAACAGGCTTATTCTGAAACAAGAAAAACTTATTCTGGTTAATCTTAATACTCTGTCAAAGCTGAAAGAAGAGAAGGATCATAGAGGAGGATCAGGAACAGCAGTCAAACTCATACCCTCTCTTAACTGGAGTGGATTGGCAAGCATGCACAACTGTCCCATTGCACAGGGGGGAATAAATGGAGCATATAGATGTGAGTCTGATACAAAGGCACAGCATAGTCCTCCCAACCCTACTCTTTCTTCCAAGTATGTAATAACTGGATGAAGGTTAGTTTCTCCTGTCAGTTGTACATCTTATGCAACGTACTTTGTTCTTTTATACTTATGGCGATTGTTTTTCCTCTACTAACATATGCAAACATCAGCTTTCTCTTTATCACTCCAGTTCTGCTTCTTTAAACAATTGCATGTGTACAAACAGCCAATTCCTTATGATGCAACACTTTCAATTTTCACATAACCACCTTGCAGTCAACTGCCTGCCACAAATCAGTCTATTTGAGCAAATAGACTGCATTTATGTCAGTCACATGTTGTTTTCAAAAATCCAATGGATCTCTTGATCTCACAACATACACACTCTCACTTCCTCTGTCAGTGAATCCATGAAAATCAGCAGAACAAAAATAACAGTGACACTGAATAATTCAGTAACACACTGTGACAATATCTGCTAAACTTCTGTCAACACAGCCTACCTTGTTGTTGTTAGAGCACACAGTGGAACTGACTTTACAGACCTATGGCCTATTATTAGTCTGTTTATTGGTTACTTAACACCTTTGGCAAGAACAGGAATAGAACAAGAAACTGAAGTTTTTGTTATAATGATGTTACAACTAGAAGGATAAATCCCTGACCAAACAGGTGTATTTTGTTACAGTTAGAGGAGAGTCAATATAAGAATAATTAGCTCCACGAGGTCACCCTTGTTGCTTGGATTTGTGTCCATCTCCTCCTCTGCCATGCTGACAACAACACAATGTGAGAGCATGCTTATGAGGCAAAACAGAAAGTTACTTAATTTATAACCCAAATGGAAAAATCCAGGCATTCTACAGAACTGGGTGGTTGAAGATATTTTGCCAAGTGATTTAGCCATTCTTTAGACAAGCGGGGAGAGGTAAACCATAAAGCTGAGTCCTTGAGGTAAAGGAAGGACACAGAGCAGCTTTGTGTTAATGTAAGTGGAGCTCCTACTATGGCACCTTAATGTGAAGGAATGAAGTTGTTTTACTCAAGCTTGAAAAATATTTTGGGGTTTTGCACGTAGAATCTCTTTAGCTCATGAAAGAGGAGAACAAGAGATGGTAGTCTCATGTTTGGGCTTTCTACAAATTGGATAAAAGGTCTATAGTAGTATAAATATCATTAACTCAGACCAAAAAGTGAATAATCTGAGCTAACAGATGAAAGGCAAAGCTAAAATTCAAAGTCAGACTTTTCACAGTAGCTCAACTCTAGAAGAATTTATGTACAGCTGTAACGTACCCATAATCACTCAAAGTCTTTAAATCAAGGCTGAATGACTTCAAAAATAACAACTACTGTAACTCAAACAAAGTTAAAGGTACAATATTGAAAAATTAGGATGGGTAGTCAGACTTCATCATAGATAACACTTTCTGATCTTTAAGTCTTTGTCTAGTTGCACAAGACTAAGAGTAATGGGTCTTCCCACTGTGTTCTAGCTGTACTTTTAGTCCCTAGCATTTTTCCATAATGCACAAATTAAGATGGAGAGTTAGTTATTCTGAATGGAAAAATATATAATTCAGATTAAGGCTTAAAAATGGAAACTTACCTGTGATTATAATTTTGCTTCTGTCCTTCTGGATTCATGCTGTCCTCATGTCATCGTGCATTATTCTACAGAACAATGGACATGAAATGTTTCTTCTTAAGTTATTTTAAAAGAAATTACTAATGGAGACTTGTGTTTGCTTTCTCCTCATACTTGCTTTGCATTGTATTTGGCATTTTGTGAGGTGCTGATGGAGAGCATGTGGTTATGGTCAAAGCTGTTCTTCAAAGTACAACACACAGACACTATATAGTAGCAAGATGTACTTTTTTTATTGTAGACTGGGCCATACATACATCAGAGAGAGGAAATAATGCAAGTCATTGGGTTCTGTTTTTCTGTGTAGAGAAGAGGGCAGTAATGTCCACCCACTTGGAAAACAGTGTAGGTTAGCTTCAGGCAGGAAAAAATGAAACTTAATTGTAATGAAAATGAACACCATTTCCCATTCACTGCCAAACTAGTATTAGCATTGAAAAACTCTTAATACTTGACCTTAAGGAACCTCTTTAGGAGGCATTCTGGATGCAAGGTCTGCACCTAGACCCTTGAATATGGCAATACCTCTAGCCAGCTACCAAATGCTTTTGGCAAATCCCTGGCTGAAAAGCACTCATTTCTAAACAAAACTTCTTAAAACATTATATACCACGTACAGATAGCAACTAGAACATTTTTAATGCCACAGTAGTGTGTTTTTGTGTAACCTCAGTAGGTCAGTTTACAAGGCGGTGTCAACACTCAAAGGTAAGATGACCCATACCAGAGATTTCAGCCATGTTCAATGGCTGCAGAAACAACAATGCCAGAGAAGACTTCAGTACTTCTTGACCAACAAGAAGTGACCAACTCTACACATCAAAAGATTGTTTGACAGAACAGAACCCTTGGTGGCAATGCTGTTCCCACACCCTCTCTTCTGTCCCTGGAATGGTTTTGGTAAAACTAGCTGCTTGGTCAGGGAACTGAGGCAATTACATTTTTGGTTCCCTCCTCAAGGGATTCTTAAATCAGTGCTGTTATGAGAAGAAATGCTTGCCAAGGCTCACTGACCATGCATCTGTACAGATCCTGGGAGTGCCTCTTCCATTTTGCCAAGCTAGGTTAGCTCCATTAATTGCCAAGGTGCCATTAAACTAAACTGTTTGACTGCTCAGAGCTGAGCAGTCAGAGGTATAACTTGCAACAAAGCAGTAGCAACAACTATTGAAAATAGCACCATCATAAACTGGTGTGGTCAGTCCCAAATCCCACTTGGCAGTTAGAGGGTTAAGACTGAGGACGGAGACAGACATCAGGAAGCACTATCACCTGCAGGGAAAAAACCTACAAGATACATAAGGTGGGATTTACATACATAAAACATGCAGGTCAGTGTTTCTGTAAGTCCTTTAGAAGTAAAAGGAAATTCAGAGGTGCAGCTTGCTGGCTTCAAAACAAGAGCTCAGTTCTTTGAATACTTGGTTTATCAAGCTTGTTAGGTAAAGACAGCACTGGTTACCCTGAACTACTTGACAAACAATTTGTATCAGTAATTCTTCTATGCTTTTGCAGTTTTGATTTTAGCACAACAAGGTCAAGACAGTTTGACATAGAAAAATATGTTTCAGTTAATTCTCCTAGACTCTGAACGAGGTTGACATCAGCTTAAAATGAAAAAACCACATTGCCTGGTGGTCCATAAAACAGGTTGTTCCACTAAACAAGTACTATTTGAAAAGAGAAAATCCCATATCCCCACACATTATTATTGATGCAAGTGGTAACCTACCTGTGTAAATAATCTCTAGGTCACAATTTACAAGACATAGGAGATAATGGTTTGGCTGCAGAACATTTCTGGAGGAGGAAAATATTGTGAAAGAGTGGAGAAACATGAAGTCCTATTGTTGAAGTGTCTGATGACTCTCATGTACTTCAATAGGGTTCACATCTCCTTATTCTGCAATCTTTTATTTACAAGCTGCATGGAAGAATCCTGCATGAAAAACTGGCTGTAGGCAAGGCAGGTTGTATCCTGTACAGTTGCTCTAATAACTAAAATTCATACAGAATTAAATCTAAAACCTACTTATTTTAGGGTATTTTTCTACTCTTACCATCTACCTCAATATCCAGAAGCAGGTTAAAATGAACAGATTTTTTTTATATATTCCTGTTTTGCCTATGATACTAGATCTATTCAGATAATAGCCTTTTTAAAACCCATTTTTTTAACAAGGACTATAATAAAATGCCTGAAGCACTACATTACCCTTCATAGGATGATGGCCTGTAATTCAGTAAACAAGAGAAAGTTGTTCAGGCCCCTATAAGTACCTGAATGCTTCTACTAAAAGATGTACCTTGTTGATAACTACTTTTCTTTTTTTAGAAAACCCACAACACATTTACTTTTGCTTTGTTAACTGTAACAGACCTTTCACAAAAGCCGTTTTCTCTCAAGTCATTTATTTCCTTGCAAAATACAATTTATCACATAAAATACAAACCAGTATGTTTTCTTCTAATCCCTATCAGCTACCATGCTATTCAATGTTACTGTAAAGTAAGTGTGAAAATTTGAGACAGAAAACATAGATTAGTTGCATCACACCCCCTTCAAATACCTCAGTTCTCTCAGTTCTTTTGCAATAGAAAAACTTAATAGATTTTGTTTTAAATTCATGGGAACTCTTACACCAGAAGAGAGTGACTGCTCCAATAGAAGATAAAGATCTTCTACTAGCTCCCCCTGGGGAAAGCATGACTGAGGTGTTAGTATCATTAACCAGCAGGGGAGTGATCTCGTTTCAGTCACCTTATTCTATCTGCTTGAGTGATGACTTACAATGGCAAAGCATTTAATATTAATATGTAAACTCTCTCAAGTGCTTTCTAACATGTCATGTGCCCCTCCTCCAGTTTACAAGCTATTATAGCTACTGTATTGTAAAAGTGTTATGAAGTTATGCTATAATTCATGTTATTTATGTTAAAGTCATTAATATCTTTGCTACAGGCTGAATCTGTAAGAGGCAAATGAGCAAACAGCTGTTATGGGATGCCTACTTAGGATAGATGGAGCTAATTTTTCTAACACACAAGTATTTTGTTTCAGAGAAGTGGCAAACTGTCACCTGTAGTGTTGATTGCTCAAGAGGCAGCTGAGTAGGTAAATAGTTTCCAGAGTGGGAGGAGAAAGGGGAAGGCAAGAGGAGTACAGGCATTATCTACTTGATTGTACTTTGTCTCTTCTTAGACTATAATCATCATCATATGGATACAGGGTGTTTAGAAGTCTTTTTGATGTACTTAACACATTCTTAGCTTCCCTGCTGGAAGCAGGTAGAGATTGTGGTACTAGAGGAATAACTGTAGAAATGCCATTCAGCATGAAGAAGCTCAGATCTACCTCCCTTAAGTTCCTCTACACACATTCCAACACTTAGTTTTCAGGAGGGTGCAATGATTTACACACTATTCTTAAGTTGAGGCAGTGTCAATGGCAGATTAGTAACATAAACTGACAAGCTATATATGCCTGTCAACAATACACAGCAGAGCTGTTCCTGTCTGCTTGGAGTATAAGAGTTGCCATGTAAAAACTCAAATCTGAAGTCAGTAAGACACCATGAGTAAGTATTGTGTAGATTTTACACACTCAGCTGACTTCAGCTGTTACTAGCTTTAAAAACAGAAGACTAAAACCCCAAGTCTATGGAATGTCTGACAACAAACTGTGCAGTCCTGGTGCATCATTGTTGACACTGCTAAGTCTGGTCTGGTCAACATCCACCAGGTGCAACTGCTGCATGCTGCTTCAGTCATTCTGTGACTTTCTGTGGAAGTACGTGCAGATCTTCCTCATGGAAACTGAAGTGGTTGCAGCCTAGCAAGAAAAAAAAAGCCAGAACAAAAAAACATTTCTAGGTAAATAGCTCATATGCTGCAGGAGACTCAAAGTCTCTCCTCCATCATTGCTCCAGTTGGTTCAGCTTCCCAACTAAGACAGTAAATGAAAGGTTCTTTACTAAAATCGGTTTGTCTTGCAGAGAAGAGGCTTAACTACCTACAGGAAACACTGGCTAAAACATGAGGTTGTGCTACTACCAGAGAAATGTGCTCCAGGTGCTGTTTCGGCTTCCCTACAGCAGATAAAAGAGCTGCAAATTTCCAAGATGTAGCAAATTCAACAAATGCTGCTGGTATTCCCAGGACCTCTTCAGACTTTGAGAACAACATGAGAGAATCCCTAAACTAGAGCACGCTGATCAGGAAAGGTAATTGCTCTAGTAATCTCTCCCAGAGTAAATCTTTCTGCCTTGTGTTTAAACATGTGCAAGATAAAGCACAAGTGGTTGTAGGTTTCCTGTGACCAAGATTTCTTGGTACAACCACAACATGAAGAGCTTAGCTGTATGAATAACTTAAGGAGTGATGGCTTGCCCATGTTATATCTGATAGAAGTCCAGAAGTGAAATCAGGTAAGAAATGAGATACCAAAATAAGCCTCAACGATGGCAACAACTTCTAGTATCAGATATTCAATTGAGAGTACAACTAAAATCTGATGATTGAAAATTTACCTAACATTTACTGAAATAAGACTCCATCAAATACACCGTAGGACTTAGGAGTCCAGTTTCAGAGACAAGTTTGGTTTGTTTTAAAAAAATGTACTTATAATTTCCCAGTTTGCACATTAAACACACATGCCCACTTTTTTAGCTCTTTTCTAAGTTGAACTTTCATTTCAGATCCTAGATGAGCTCTGTGCCGGGCTTCCTGTACATCAAAAGTAGGAATGTATAGGTCAAATCCTGCCCTCTCCCTGTTGTGCAATTCCTTTGTTTTCTGCTAGTTTTCCACTGAAGGATCTAAAGGCATTATTTAACCCCATGGTTTTAACATGGGTAACACATCCTTTTGCTACCTGAGCTAGAATAGAATTTAGCTCTTTCTTCCAATGCTAACATGGCTTTCCAGTAACATAAACAGGCATGGTAAACACACGAACAGTAGATCTGCCAGGAGAGGTGCTGTCACTATTGTGCTTTTCAGAGTAGAGCTGTATTTAAGATGACAGCTACCTCCTTCAAATATCCAGCTAGAGACTGCAAGGATCTCTGAGCTCCTGTGTGCCTTAAATCCCTTTAAAATGGGGGACACTACCATCCCAAAAATTCTCTTTCTGCACAGAGGGGATTAGTAGATAACTGCATTAATGTATCTGGTTTATTAGCCCAGAAATCATGCCTTTTGTCCCGCTATAGGGATCAGATAATTCTTGGAGTGCCTGAGCAGGAGAGAACAAACAAGGGGAGAGTGGCAGCTGGGGATAACTTCTTTCATGACAACTGTCACTGACTGTCTTACTTACAGATTTTGGCGAAGTGGCCAGTGGTACAGCCTCTTGTTGTTTGGCACCAGGACTGCAAGATGACGGGGAGCTGTTTGACGTGCTCTGACTGCCAGATCTGCCAGTCCGTAGCTTCTCTCCCAGAGCAGACAACCAATTTTTTCTTTCAGGTGAACTATTCTCTTTATCTACTACCTCAGTGTCCTTGCCACGTGGCGATCTGAAAAGATGGGGGGAAGTCTGAACGCCCGATGGATTAATACAGCTACCAGGAAAGGAAGGTTCCTTTGGACTTTGGCTGGAGTTTTTATGGTCTTTACCCAAATCAGGCAGGCTGAGAGAGTCTTCATCAGAAGCTTTTTGGTCTGCCAACAAGTGACATAAATTCAGCTTGGATTTCTTAGCTGCATGGTCCAGTTCCGTCACACAGTTACAGGCCTGCAGACACTTCTGCCGTTCACCATCCTCCTTGCTGCAGTCAAGCCTTCTCTTGGCACGCTTTTCAAACGGCAAGTGTGGGGCTTTAGGAGGGCAAGCAGCTTCCAAGAGACCTTGGGTGACTTCTGCCAGGGCTTTTCTAGGAGAAGGAGCCTTTTTCTCCACTTCTGGAGGAGAAGAGCATGGAGTCCTTGTAACCCAATGTTTAATGGACATTTTGGAGAAAGGTGTTGGTCTGGGAGATGCACATGGGCCGGCTCCAGTCTGCTTGGCTGGGGTGGAGGTTGTGGTTGTTGGCATTTTGAGAGTGCCTGTTGGAGTGTTTGTAGACAGGGGAAGGTCTCCAGAATAAATGGGAGCACAGGCAGCTGGCTGTGGTGAGGATATGCACACACTGCCCACTGTGAAGGCCTTGGCAGGAGTATTCTGTGGGCTGGCTGACCGTCCTAGGGGAGAAATAAGTAGTCTGATGAGGCACACAGAACAGCAGGTTAAAGACAGCCCTTTTATAAACATCCCTTTCAACTAGTAGATGAATTCAGCGTTGATCCGGTGCCTCAGACATACCCTTATCAATTAAGTTGTATAAATCCCTCTAATTTTGGCTAAGCCAGTACAAGTCCTGTAGAAAATCCTGTATCATATTGGTAAGTGTAATACAGTATATTTGAGTAATGTTTGACATCCAGCCCTTCTGTAATGAGCACTCCTACATGAGCTGCAGCCAGAATGAACAGGCAAAGCAGATCTTGAATCTTTCAAGTCTGTCTAGCCTTTGCTGGAGCCTTGCAGTGGTTTGCTCCAGATGGCTCAGTACTGAGATGCTGCCTGTGAGAAAGGCTGGTCCCCACCTGTGCTGCCACCTTTAATGGCTGCATAACTGAGTTGAGAGACAAAGGTACTGTAAAGCAGGTCCCACAGCTAATTACAATACTGTAGCCTTACACTTTGATGACCTACCATATGAATAATGCTTCTAGTCAGGTGTTAAGAGCCACACACTTGAAAAATTTTTTACAAGTGTGAGAACTGGGAAGTCATACTTGCATTCTCTTCTCTTTTTGCTGAAGGATTTTCTGCAATGCTATATTAGTACGGAGATGGTAGTTATTTTCCACACCCAGAGGAACCTGAGAAATTCTTCACCTCTTGAACAAGGACTTAAATTCCAAAAGAAATAAAATCTGTCACTGCAGTAAGTTATTTCTTTAAAACAAATGATTCCAAACAGATACTTCACAGTGGCTTTCGAACTCACTAGCCAAGATGTAAACATCCCTGCTTGTAAAAAACAGGTTCTGAATACCTTGCTTCTTAAAACAGTAGTCATATGTAGGGGCATAAGGACATCACTGTAACAGTGGGAAACATATAGCAAAGATTTTGGTCTGCAGCAATATTAGTGGGAGTTCTTTTACTTTTTCTTAATTTTTTTTATTTCCGTCAGCCTCCAACAGAGAACACATTAGTGGGTTTGTTAGGTGCCTGCTTTCTCATTCATCTAACTTGCAGTGATGCAATTAAATAGGGTAGTGCCTTAGTTCCTCTATGCACTTCCACTGCTGAGCATGACAGTGCTAAACATTTTCTGTATACCAGGAGTTTATTTAATCCAAACTCCTCATTCTCAGCATTAGCGCTGCACTATAAAGCGCTTCATTAGAACAATGAGAAGTCTAGTGTGAATAACCTGCCATTTTCTTTACAACAAATAACATGTTGAGTGAGCACTTACATGACCCTCTGATTATATCCCATACCAAGCCTCTTTTGATCCTTCCTTTTACTGTATTACCTAGTATCCAAAAATACAGTGCATCGGAGCAAAATTTACAAGGATCCCATACTAAAGGATCCCACTACAAATCACTTTAACACACAAAACAGCTAAAGGCTCCATTCCTGATAAAATATGGTACTTCATAACAACTTGCTTCAGTCTGGACTATGAGAAAATAACTGCCAAGATTGGTTCTCCTAATCTTTACTTTAACGAGCACTTACAAGACAATAGTAACTCTGCTGGGGTGTTAGCTGCACTTAAAAATCTAAGCTCCTAGAGGCAGAAGAAAGTAGCAAATTCAGCAACTCTTGATCCAAAATGACCATTACAAATTCATACAGAAGCACTGCATGACTAGTTGGGTAAGAGCACTCTCAATCCAAAAACACTATGAAAGTTAAGGTGTGGACACACTGCAGATTGGAAAAAGCTATCCTGAGAGTTGGATGGGTGTCATGGCAAGAAGCAAAACCAAATTTGAGATAAAGAATGTGAAGATCAGACTTTTTTTGTAAAATTGCATGCAATATTCAGGTTTCTAAGTCAATTCCAAGGTATTTCCCTTTATGCTGCCATTGTAAGTAGCACAATACTGTAAATAAGCTGCTTTAGTGTGATTTGGTTGACTGCAGGTATTTCAGATGTTTCCTGCCTTCTCTGCCACAAATCTTGAGTCATATAATCAGTCTCCAGATTTAAGAGTCACAAACTGTCCATGCACAGGCCTGCTCCAGAAATTTGGTTACACAAAACCTTAAGGAAGTAGTACAACTTAGAGAAACATAATTTCCAAAGAAAAGGAAACTGCTTGCTACACTTCGGGATATTGGTGAACATTCAACATGCAACCTCAGCCTCATAATCTGTTCCACAGAAATGGGTGGGGAAATACCTAGACCTCATCCCAGCAGGTACTTTGTTTCCCGGCTCTGAATCAGTCTTTGCAGATAAGTGCTATATTCTAAAAGCACGTGT